>NC_060268.1:125535077-125620892 GCF_021613505.1 Equus quagga
TCCTCCAGCTGCCCCCGACTCCTCCAGCTGTTTCCCGACTCCTCCAGCTGCCCCTGACTCCTCCTGCTGTTCCCTGACTCTTCCAGCTGCCCCTGACTCCTCCAGCTGTTCCCCGACTCCTCCAGCTGTCCTCTGACTCCTCCAGCTGTCCCTGACTCCTGCTGTCAACTGACTCCTCCTGCTGTCCCTGACTCCTCCAGCTGTCCCCGACTCCTCCAGCTGTTCCCTGACTCCTCCAGCTCTCCTCTGACTCCTCTAGCTGTTCCCTGACGACTCCAGCTGTCCCTGACGACTCCAGCTGTCCTCTGACTCCTCCGGCTCCTACAGTAATTCCTGCTATGGGTGTTTTCCCCACTAGAGTAGTACACTCTTAGTGTAAGAATGAAGCTGTCAACCAAGGACAGAGCAGGTGGCCTGGAATCTCAGTGCAGAGGTGGTGGTCCTGGGTCTGCAACCTGGGCCCTGCCACCTGAGACCTTACCCAGGGACTAGCTTCCCATTCTCATCCTCACATAGGAACAAATGCCATCTTTCAAGGCCACCCCTTCTGCCATCACAGCCCCAGGGGCCTGACTCACAGCATCATAATCTTGGAACTCTTGTACACACTTGTTTAATTGAGGTTGTTGAATTAATCACCGCTCACTCTTCTCTTCCCTGCTAGAAGGTAGCCGCAGGAGGGCAGGGGCCAAGAGCCTAGTGGAGTGTCTGCACATAGTCGGTGCTCTGCAAGGAGCTGTTGGCTGGCAGACCACTGGACATCTCCAAAGCCTCCTTCATTTGTCATGAGACACAGACAGGGAGGGGCGCAGACCTCCCGAATTCATGTGCAAAGTCAGGTCTGCATACTATATGTGCCAGGACTGCGGCTTCCTGCCTTCTTGCCCTCCCCTGCCTGGGCCCATACCTGCCATGATGTTCTCCACCACGGAGACGAAGTAGGCAGGCTTGCTGAAGGTGGGAGGGTTGTCATTCTCATCCTGGAAGAAAAACAGACTGGTTGCAGGAACCAGGGAGGTAGTTGGGGCTGGTCAGCTGTCCAAGGCTGGCACTGAGGAACTCTGGCCTCGATGTATAACCAGAGCCAGGTGGGGTGTCACAAGGGAGCCAGGTGCCCCTCTGGCTGGGCTATAGTTCAAGAAGGAAGGACAGGCCTTGGGGAAACATGTGGGGTTGGGAAGGGATGATGAGGGCCCGGGAGATGGAGAACGAAGGCAGCAATCAGAACTGCCCACAGCTCCAGCTCCCCTGGGCCCCCCATGGGTCCTCCAGCTGAGCTCCAAGCTTATTCCAGTTCTCCCGCCCTCAGCTCATCAGCCCCCATGCTGGGGATGCCCGCTCGGAACTTCCCTACCAGCTCCACCAAGACGATGGTGGAAGGTTCTAGGAGCCCTCCCAGAAGTGAAGGGAGAAAGGAGTGCCCCAACCCCGAGTAGGCAGTGGTAGGCAGGGGTCAGGTGGTTCCCAGAGTCTGAATTCCAGAACCCTCCACACACACAAGAACAACGGCTCCTCCATCCCCTTGGGTAAACCTGGCCCACAACCCACCACCTCTAGTTCTGGAGCAATCCCTCTTCTGGCCCAGTCTTCGCCAGTGACCAGGTCAGAGGCACAGTGGCCATGGGGCTGAACTGGCAGGGTGGGGCCCAGGCACAGCCTCTGCCTCCTCCTGTTACTCCACATGCCATCTCTCTCCTCCACAATCGGAGGAGACTTCCCGACCCTTTAAGACGCTCACACTCACCACCTACTTTATGCAATCACTCAACAAGAATTCCTGCCTGTTCCCCTCTCAGAGGAAGCCTTGTTGGCCCACCTGACTCAGAGCCTTCTGCCCTTTCCTCGAGAGCCCTGTGTGGAGCTCGGGGGTCAGACTGGGTCACAGCCCCCTGGGGCATCTTTAGGCTGCAGACTTCAGTGGTGCGTGCTCCGAGGGACTCATTTCCCCCACGGAACTGGGAGCTCTTTGAGGGGAAGACTCCTGGAGTAAGCCTCTTTTGCTGGAGTTACTTCTGGCTGAGCAAGCACGAAAGAGAGGGAGGCACGCTACCTGGCTGTCCACCCCCTGGGATGCCAGAGAATCCCCTCCTGCCAGGCCTGTGGGGGCCCAGGAAGGAATGCCCTTCTTTCTGCCCAATCTGGACCCTGGCTCTGGGCTGCGCACCAGCTCCTGCTGACCTGTCGTCTCCCCAGCCTCAGAGAACTGGCGGTGTGAGGACTCCCTGATGTCCAATGGCCCAACAGCAGGCCTGGGCATCCCCCTGGTGTGGGCACAAGTGGCCCCTACACGTATATATTTAAGCCTTCTGCTTGGCTGCACGCAACGGTGCCAAGAATGTCAGTGACAGAGCATGAGGCAGAAACTTATTAGCGGTGATATTTCCCCGGATCCTGGCGCTGCATTCGCTATTAGTTCTAATTCAGTGGCTCCCTCTACAAAAGCTTATTGTCCCCTAATGGGAAATCTACAAACCGAGTTTGACTTCTTTATTAAAAACCAACAAGCAGTGGATGAAAAGGAATCACCTGGCTCCTGTCGCCCACCCGCTCCTCCTCCCAGAGCCCTGTCGCTCTGATCTCCTCTCTCCACCCCCAACCTGTAAGGCAAGTGCTGCCATCAACCACTTCATCTCCGCTGGTTTTTTTTTTTCAATTGAGAGAAAATCCATTTGGTGGAGGGAGGTGGCAGCTTAGCCAAGTGACAGCTACTTAAAAATCACCCACGTGCAAAATCCACCCGAAGGCGCTGACCTTTTCAAGTATGGTCCTTAGACACAAGTGACTAGGCCATCCAAAAGCCCTGCTCGAGAGATGAGGTTCACACACAGCCAAGGCGGCAGCTGTCTTTGTGGCCAGACCCTCCTGCTGCCAGTGGCCATGTGGACCCGGAAGAAACGTGCAGGGCCCCTGCTGACCCGCATGGCAGCCGGGAGGGAGTTTGAAGGCAGCGCCCCTTCTGCTGGGCTGACGCCCCACTCTCCCTTGCCAAATGGACAGTGAGGCGGCTTCTTGGTCCCACCCACCCGTGCACCAAGAGAGCCCGCTCCCCGCTATCAGGGAAGGAGGCTGAGGCTGCTGGCCCCTCTTTTCTTCACAGTGGATAAAAGGTTAGTTCAGTCCCTAGGCCTTCAGCTTCCTACTTGCTCTGGCTCCATTTGAGGGGCTGCGGCAAACAGGGAAGGAGGTCTTCTGCGGGGCTCTTCCTTAACTGAGCTGCAGGTCGGGAAAGGGACCAGGGTTTGGGGCAGCCCCTGGGTTTCCAGATCCACAGATCTTTGAAGGCCTTGCTACTCCAAGCGTGGTGCCCTGACCAGAGCATCAGCATCGCCTGGGAGCTTGTTACAAGTGCAGAGTCTCAACCCTACCGTGGATGCACTAAAGAAGAATCGCATTTTAAGAAGATCCCAGGGAATTCTCTGAGGAGTACAGGTCTCCATCATGTGCAGATAGGGGTTTCTAAGGCTCCAGGCCCAGGGGTGTGGTGGAAAGAATGTGAACCCAGGAGTCAGACGGGTCAGGGCTCAAATCTTAGTTTACTTCCTAGCTAGTAAGTGAGGAAGGCACTGGTGACCCTGGACCAGCCACATTCCCTCCCTGAGCCTCAGCTGCCTCGTCTGCAAAATGGGATTGAGAGAGACTGCATAACGTGAGAGCACCTGCTGCACTGTTGGAGCTCAAGGAGTTTTCATTTCCATTTGGCCAATTCTGCCTGCCCATCCCTAGGCTGGTGTAGAGCGCCTCAACCTTCTTCCCATATTCCCACCCTCTCCCTCATCCGCTTCCCCAAAGCCTGGGAAGGGTCCTTCTCTGCCCGGCCGAGTTCTCAGAACTCCCATTTACACTAGAGACAGCTGGTGCACATCTGTTGCTGATGGTAAGCAGGTCTGTCCGGTCAGCTGTAATGATGGCCACGTGCCACCAGCATGATCTCATTTAATCTTCAGGGCGATATCATGGGGTCGTACTATGATTATTGCCATTTTGCAGCTAAGGAAACTGAGGCTCAGAGGGAATAAGAACCCCAGGTCACACAGCTAGAGGGAGACAAAGCCACATGCCTCCGAAGCCGGGCTCCCTCCTCCATCCAGCATCCCATTCACATCCCTCCAGGACCTGCTGCTGCACCTTGCACACAGGACTAGTTTGCTGCTTGCTTGAGCAGTGCAGGACAGAGGCTGGTTGAAAGAGATGAGTCAGTTGGTCAGGGTTATGAGTGTGGCTGGTGTTAGGGGAGGTTTGGGGGCTACGGTCAAGACTGGGAAACCAAGACAGGCTTGGGAGACGTGGTCAGGGCCGGGGCCGTGTGGGGAGGGACAGCAGGACGTGGTCACGACTGGCAGGGAGTGCATTCTAGCTCTCTGGAATCCCCCTTGGCGCTAAGGGTGAGGTGGTGGGTTAGAGGCAGGAGGTGTTCAGGCTTCTCTGGACCTCCTCCTCTCTGTCCTTCTGCCTGCCACTCCCTGAAGCTGGAAAGGCCAGACTTAAGGCCCCAGCCTCTCTGCCCTTTCCTTTGCAGGACCTGGTTCTGCATAGCCTGAGGCTCCTATGCCACCCCAAAATCCTGCTCCTGCATGCTCACCTGCAGGGCTCCCTCCCAGGCATCACCCTCGACTTTTCCATCACTGCCAGCACCATCCTATTCAGCAAGCAACAGGGGTCCCCTGCCCAGACGAGGACCTTCCCACCAGAGAGCTGGTTCTGGAGCCTCAGCCTTGGGTTGAGAGGACAGGCTTGTTAAAGCCAGGTGTGGGGCAGTGCCAGAGGCTGGTGGCGAAGCCAGAGGCTGGTGGTGAAGCCAGCTGGGACAGGGTGAGATTTTCCTGAGCGTATGTCAAATCACAGCCTATCTCCTGACGTGACAATCTCATCTAACCCTCCTGGAGCTCGTAATGCACTAACTCTTCCATCAACATGCCTTCGTCCTCTCCTGCAGGTAGCAGCCTCTATGCGATGGGAGGTCATGCCTGTGTGTGCAGGGGGGCGGGGAGGGTCCCGGGGGAAAGGCCTGCTGGCCGGTTGTCAGACCACAGTCTGCATCCCGGGATCGCTGGGGAGTAGCACGGGGCAAATGAACCAGTGTGGAGATGGATTCAGCGGCTGATAATTTCAGACACAGAAAGCACTAAGGTGTGCTTGATATTCATGTCAGACAAGCTGCGGTTTGGTTTCAGGCCCCTGTGGATCTCCAGAGGAGCGGGAAAAGGGAGGCAAAAGGGAAGAGGGGATAGAGAGAGACAGGAGAGAGAAGACGACCTTCAGTAATTCCCTTGAACTTCGCGGAATGTGGCTATGAATGAAGGGACCCACGACATTCCCTCCCAGCTTGAGCCCCAGCTCCCGCGCCCCATCAGAGCGCGTCCTGAGGCCCCCGAATGAAGCTGGAGCAGGACAGTCGGCTCTTCCTGCGTTCCAGGGCCCTGGGTGTTCTGGCCAAGCTGGGAGGCAGCTTGGCTGCTGCTGCACTGGCAGAGGTTTGCTGGGGGCAGCCTGCGGGACAGTCTGCCAGGCAGCTCCCAGAGCTGTGGGGACTGCCAAGGATGTGGGACACAGGGTGCAGGCAGCATCCTCGATACTCTGGGAAGCACTCACCACCCCTTAACCCTGGAAGGGCAAGGCCAGCGCCCCGGGATACTTACAAACACCTCAATGGTGACGGGGACAGTGCTGTTCAGAGGGGGGTTGCCAGCGTCCTTGGCCATGACCATCAGATAAATCAGCCCGTTGGGTATCTGTTCATAATCAAGGGGGCGGCTCACGCTGATCACTGAAATGACAGGAACGGGGCCACAGGCCCTTCGTAAGCAGACTTTAGAGGCCCAGTCAGCCAGGGCTCCCCTGTGGGCAGAGAGGGTGCAGCTGGCACAAGCCAGGCTAGCTCTGCTGCATTTCCCGCCCCTGCCTCTGAACTCCTGGAGCCTTGTGGTCTGGACTTAGGTTTACTGACTACGTGACACATGCCAGGCACCGTGCTGAGCCCACCAGCTGGTAACTATTTGGTAGTAATGTAAGCCCCACCAGATAAGGAAACCAAGCTCAGAGAGGTTCAGTAACTTGCCCAAGGTCACACAGCTAGCAACTTGATAGAGCTGATGTTTGAGCCCAGGTTTGTCTGAATGCAGAGCCCAGACTCTTCCTCAGAACGCACTACTGCCTGATTATCTGTGTGTCTGTCTGTCTGACCCAATCATCTAGCACTCCCCCATCAATCTGGAAGCTGCTGGGAGAACAGGGTCATGTCCCAGGCTGTCTAGTGCTGTCTCTGCTCTCACTCCTGATCCCCTCCAGAGAAGCGCAGAGTCCACCCATTGAGTGCCCAGTGTTGGGCTGCCCGGGGCGGTGCAGACGGTGGGGCGTGGAGGGCAGCTCCCTCCTCACTGTCCTCTGGCCCCGTCCTTTTCTCTCATCACCTTTCTCCCCTCTTTTCTTCTCACCCTCCCCTCGCTTGACCCTGTGGCTCTTTGTGCCCATCCAGTGGTCTGCCCTGGGCACTGTTTAGATCCCTTGTGGGGACACTCAGGGTGTGGTGTTGCAGACTTTACCGGCAGAACTCTGCTGGACGGTGGGTGAAGAACCCTAACTCCAAAGGCAGACAGAGCAGAGAGGCAGGATTTTTGGGGGGGGGGTGTTAAGAGAGCTGCCCCAGCCCTCAAATGTCTCCCCTCCACACACGCCTGGACTGGCACCGTTAGTGCTCTTGTGCTAAGCCATCGAGGTCAATTTCGGGAGAGAAGGCATATCGGCCTGGAAATGGGGGCACGGGTAGTCTGCAACAGCATCACGACAAGATTACATTGCAACTTTCTATTTGGAAAATGGAAACCAAGTTATTGCTTTAGTAATACGAAACCTACGGAGGGTTCTTCTAGCGGAGAAGAAGGTGAGGTGTGTGGCTGCCCGGAAACGTGAAACGGTGGCTTTTTGAAGGAGGACACAGATTTACAGAGAACATTGGGCTGGAGCATCCAGAGTCAGGACTGCCATTTCTGAGCTTGCGTTTCCGACAAGCTGTGAGGTGGTGAGCACTGGACCCAGACTCATCCAGTGCACTTCCGTTCTGCTTTCTAATTCATCTTCAAGCAACAGGGAAGCTTCCCAGAGGAGATGTCCAAACGAGCCCTTACAGCTGGCCAGAGGTTAAAGGGAGGCAGGGCAAAGGGACAGGGAGAGAGGGCTTTCCCAGCAGAAGGAACAGACTCTGCAAAGACGCGGCAGTGACCACCGTAAGAGGAAAGAGCACCAAGGGGTTCAGAGCCTGTATCCTAGCTGGGGGAGGAGGGTGCTGAGAGACAAGGCTGGAGAGGCAACCAGGAGTTAGATCACAAGGGCCTCACTCGCAGCTTTGCTGTGTGACCTCAGGCAAGTCGGTCCTGTCGCTGGGCCCTGGTTGCCTTGTCTGAAAAACAAGGTTCTCTCAGGATCTTGGAGTTTGAGGTTGCTGCTGCTGTTCCCTGCTCAGGCTCTAGGGATCGGGACTCACAGCGGGGGCAGGCAGGGCAGGTCTAGAGTGTGGAACTGCGCCTGGCCAAGCAGGGAAGTGCCATGGCCTGGGAGGGCTGAGAGGCGGCCTCAGCATGCCCAAAGGATGGGGAAGCTTGGTTAAGAAGACTCCACCCTACAGACCTGCTCAGCAGCCTTGGTGAGAAACAGGGACCCCTAGGACTATGGTAACATCAGATGCTGGGCTGGCCGTGGGTCTAAGACCCAGAGACAAATCTGGCTGATCTGAGACAGAGATCCTGATCCTACAGAAGGCTGACCCCAGGCGACATGCTGCTCCAGCCCGCGGGAGCTGTGGGGCAGCTTTCCGAGTGGTCCAGGGTGTCTGGGAGACAGGAGGGCCCCTCCTGAGAGAGGAATGAGGATGCAGCCCTGCTCCCACCTGCCAGCCTTCCTGCTGAGGCTGGGCCCCCAGTCCCAGCCAACACGTACCTCCATAGCCCTCGTACACGCTGATGTCGAAGTAGCTGCCGAAGGCGGAGGCACTGACGATGCTGTAGGTGATCTGGTTGTTGGGAGGGGAGTCTTCATCTGTCGCCTGGGAGGAAGAGGGTGGACAGGGCACCGTGATCCCTCAGCAGGCAGGGCCGGAGAGGGCAGGTGGGAGCGGAGGACTGACCCTCCCATAGCGCCCCTCCTTTGGGGGATCCAGGCCCTTCTTGTCCCTCAGCTGGAGGCCACCTCTGGCTCCCAGCAGACACCCTGCTCCCCTCCCTGCTGGGGTGTGGAGGGAGCTTGGGAAGCTGGGAGCAGGCTGGAGGCTTGTGGAGAATGAGGGAAGGCCGGGGCCTACCCTGAGGATGGAGAGGGTCACCATCATACTTGGTATGACTGTCTCCTAGAGCTTTCAGTCCCAGCTCGAACACCCCACCCACAGAGGTCTTGCCCGACCTCTCTACCCGGTTAGGGCCCTGCGCTGTGCACCCTATCAGTGCCCCTGCCCGACTGTAACCTCTTGTTTAACTTCTGCCCGCCTCGCTCAGACCGTCAGCTCCACGCAAGCAGGAACCCTATGTTTCTTGATTGCTGCTGCATACCTAGGGCCCAGCACAGTGCTTGGCACACAGTAGGTGTCTAATAAATGCAGGTTGCATGAATGAGGGAGGGAAGAAGGCACTTGGAATGGGGTCAGGGATCCTTCTCCCCCTTGACTGTCTTCTGGGGTGGCTTCCTCCCAGATGTTTCCCACCCAGAGAGCCCCAGGGGCACCCTACCACTCTGGCTGCAATAGGAGCTGGGCAGGGAGGGAGGGCGGGGTCCTGTGGGGAGCATGGCCATGCTGGGTGGACAAAGGCTCCTGTCTTCTGTGCACCCCCCACGCCCATGCCCACCACTTTGCCTTCATACTGCCTCCTCAGAAACAAGTTCTAAATGGAGCGCTGGGTGGGTAGAGGGGGGAAGGGGCACAAGGACACTAGAAAGTCTCCGGTCAGAGGTCACTGGAGTGTGGTGGGGACACATTGCAGGAGGCCACTTGGAGTGTAGAGCCCTGAGTTCTGGTCCTGGCTCTGTGACTCACTAATTCACTGTGCCTTCCAGGGTGGCCTCTCCCTTTCGCTTCCCATTCTGTGAAATGAATTGTGCCCATGGCCTCTGGCTCCTTCTAGCTGCAGCACTTCCTGATTCTAAGCAGCCATTAAAGGACCTGGATGGGGGTCCTTACACAAGGAACTGCTCAGCACTTGCCATGGGAGATGGGGAGGGTGGGCTTTTGCTGAATGGAGACCTGAAATTTAAGCTGAGACAGACACTAGCCCCACTCAGTAACCAGGGACGTGAGGTGATGCTCAGAGGTGGCCCAACACAGACCAAGAATGTGACCCCCAAATCTGGGCAGAGTTCTTTGTGGATGGGAGGTTAGCACCTCTTGCAATGGCTTCCTGAGGGGGTGGTCAAGAAAGCACAGAGGGAAGCATAAGATGAATGGCCGGACTGCAGGACACCCTGGCATCTTACCCGGAGCCGCACCAGCTGCGTGACAGAAGGCTCATTCTCCCTCAGGGCACCCACATAGGCATCCTTTTGGAAGGTGGGCGCATTGTCATTGACATCCAACACGTTGATCCTGACCCGGCCTGTGGTCTCCTCACCGCCCCCGTCCCGGGCGATGACCGTCAGGGTGAAGCGCTGGATGAGCTCGTAGTCCAGTCTGGCGATCAGCATGATGAGTCCTGTGTCCTTGTCCAGGGAGAACCTGTGTCAGGCAGGAAGGAGGGAGAGAAAGGACATCCTGGTTTAAAGCAGGCTTGTAGATAAGGGCCTGCATTTACCAGCCTGTCCTGGCCCAAGGTGACAAACAGAAATGGATGAAATCTGAAACCCGCCTTCTTTTTCACTTGCCGTAATGGCCAGGTACTGAAAGAATAGGAATAGGTTGATTGAATCAAAGAGGAAATTCAGGCAGAATAAGCCCCTTCTTGCTACGAACAGGAGTTTCTGCCTAGTGGAGATATTTAGATGTTGGAGAACTGTAATGGTCAGATATTCCTACAACTGATACCACAGAAATACAAAGCGTCATAAGATACTATTATGAACAGTTATATGCTAACAAATTGGAAAACCTAGAAGAAATGGGTAAATTCCTAGAAAGATACAACCTACCAAGACTGAATCATGAAGAAATAGAAAATCTGAACAGACGGATTATTAGTAGATTGAATCAACAATCAAAAATCTCCCAATAAACAAAAGTCCAGGACCAGACAGCTTCACTGGTGAATTCTACCAAACATTTAAAGAACTAATACCAATCCTTCTCAAACTCTTCCAAAAAATAGAAAAGGAGGGAACACTTCCAAACTCATTTTATGAGGTCAGCATCACCCTGATACCAAAACCAGACGAGGATACCACAAGAAAAGAAAATTACAGACCAATTTCCCTGATGAACACAGATGCAAAAATCCTCAACAAAATATTAGCAAACTGAATTCAACAGCACATTAAAAGGATCACACATCATGATCAAGTGAGATTTATCCCAGGGATGCAATGATGGTTGAACAGCCACAAATCAATCAATGTGATACACCACTCTAATGAAATGAAGGATAAAAATCATATGATCATCTTACTTAATGCAGAAAAGGCATTTGACAAAATTCAACACCCATTTATGATAAAAACTCTCAACAGAGTATAGAGAGAATGTACCTCAACATAATAAAGGCCATATATGACAAACTCATAGCTAACATCATACTCAATGGTGAAAAGCTGAAAGCTTTTCCTCTAAGATGAGGAATAAGATAAGGATGCCCACTCTTGCCACTCTTAGTTAACATAGTATTGGAAGTCCTAGCCAGAGCAATCAGGCAAGAAAAAGAAATAAAAGGGATCCAAATTGGAAAGGAAGAAGTAAAACGGTCACTGTTTGCAGATGGCATGATATTCTATATAGAAAACTATATAACTCCTAAAGACTCCACTAAAAAACTGTTAGAACTAATAAACGAATTCAGTAAAGTTGCAGAATACAAAATCAATATATATAAATTTGTTGCATGTCTATACACTAATAACAAACTATCAGAAAGAGAAATCAAGAAAACAATCCCATTTATAATCGCATTAAAAAGAATAAAATACCTAAGAATAAATTTAACCAAGGAGGTGAAACTCCTGTACACTGAAAACCATAAGACAGTGATGAAAGAAAATGAAGGCAGCACAAAGAAATGGAAAAATATTCTGTGCTTATGGATGGGAAGAATTAATATTGTTAAAATGTCCATACTACCCAAAGCAATCGACAGATACAATGCAATCCCTATGGAATTATCAAAATTCCAATGACATTTTTCACAGAAACAGAACAAACAATCCTAAAATTTGTGTGGAACCACAAAAGACCCCAAGTAGCCAAAGCAAGAGAAAGCAGAAACAAAGCTGGCGGAGCCACGCTCCCTGATTTCAAACTGTGCTGCAAAGCTACATGAGTGCAAACAGCACGGGACTGGCACAGAAACAGACACAGAGGCCAGTGGAGCAGGATAGAGAGCCCTGAAATAAACACATGCATATACAGTCAATTACTTTATGATGAAGGAGCTAAGAATATACAATGGGAAAAGGACAGTCTCTTCAACAAATGGTGTTGAGAAGAGTGGACAGGATAAAACTGGACCACCACCTTAAACCATACGCAAAAATCAACTTGAAATGGATTAAAGACCTGAACATAAGACCTGAAACCATAAAACTCCTAGAAGAAAACACAGGTGGTGAGCTCCTTGACATCGATCTTGGTGATGACTTTTTGGATTTGACACCAAAAGCAAAGGCAACAAAAGCAAAAATAAACAAATGGGATTACATCAAACTAAAAAGCTTCTGCACACAAAGGAAACCATCAAGAAAATGAAAAGTCAACCTATGGAAGGGGAAAAAATATTTGCAAGTCATATATCTGATAAGGCGTTAATATCCAAAATATGTAAAGAACTCATGCAACTCCATAGCAAAAAACCAAACAATCTGATTAAAAAATGGACAGAGGGTCTGAATAGACATTTTTCCAAAGAAGACATACGGATGGCCAACAGGTGCAAGAAAAGATGCTCAACATCACTAATCACCAGAGAAACGCAAATCAAAGCCAGAATGGGATATCACTTCACACCTGTCAGAATGGCTATCATCAAAAAAACAAAACAAGAAATAACAAACGTTGGCGAGGATGTAGAGAAAAGGGAACCCTTGTGCACTATTGGTGGGAATGTAAACTGGTGCAGCCACTTTGGAAAACAATATAGAGGTTCCTCAAAAAATTAAAAACAGAACTACCATATGACTCAGCAATTTCACTTCTGGGTATTTATCTGAACAAAACAAAAACACTAACTTGAAAGATATATGCACTGCCATGTTCACTGCAGCATTGTTCACAATAGCCAAGATATGGAAACAACCTAAGCGCCCACCAATGGATGACGGGATAGAGAAAATGCGGTGTATACATATACAATGGAATATTATTTAGTCATAAAAAAGAGGTAAATCTTGCTATTTGCAACAGCATGGATGGACCTTGAGGGCATTATCCTAAGTGGAATAAGTCAGACAGAGAAAGACAAATACTGTATGATCTTACTTACATGTGGAATCTAAAAACAAAACCAAGCAAATGAGCACATAGATACAGAGAACAGACTGGTGGTTGCCGGAGGCAGGGGGTAGAGGGGTGAGCAAAATGGGTGAAGGTGGTCCTGAGGTACACACTTGCAGTTATAATATGACGAAGTCCAGGGATGCAGCGTACAGCACGGCGAGTATAGTTAACAATACTGTATTGCATGTTTGAAAGCTGCTAAGAGAGTAGATCTTAAAAGTTCTCATTACAAGAAAAAGAAACTTTCTAACTACGAATGCTGACAGATGTTAACTAGAGTTATTGTGGTCACCATTTTGCAATACATACAAATATTGAATCATTATGTTGTACACCTGGAACTAATATAATGTTATACAGTAGTCCTCCCTTATCCACGGTTTCACTTTCATAGTTTCTGTTACCCATGGTCTGAATATATTAAATAGAAAATTCTAGAAATAATTCCTAAGTTTTAAATTGCATGCCATTTTGAGCGGCATGATGAAATCTCGCATCTTCCTGTTCTGTCCACCCAGGACATGAATCATCCCGCCGTCCAGTGTGTCCACGCCCTATAAGCTCCACACTCGTTAGTCACTTAGTACCCACCTTGGTTATCAGGTCAACTGTCACAGTATCATGTGCTTGTGCTCAAGCAAACCTTATTTTACTTAATAATGGGCCCAAAGCACAAAAGGAGTGATGCTGGCAATCTGGATATGCCAAAGAGAAGCCATAAAGTGCTTCCTTTAAGTGAAAAGGTGAAAGTTCTCGACTTAAAAAGGAAAGGTTACGTTGTTTCCATATCTTGGCTATTGTGAACAATGCTGCAGGAAAGAAAAAAATCCTATGCTGAGGTTGCTAAGATCTATGGTAACTTTTATTATAGTATATTGTCATAATTGTTCTATTTTTTATTAGTTATTGTAGTTAGTCTCTTAATGTGCCTAATTTATAAATTGAACTTTATCATAGGTATGTACATATAGGAAAAAACACAATATATATAGGGTGTGGTACTATCCATGGGCTCAGGCATCCACTGGGGGTCTTGGAACACAGACCCTGTGGATAAGGGGGAATTATTGTATGTCAATTCTATCTCAATTTAAAAAAATACATATATTTGAGCATTAAAAAAAGAAAAGAAATTCTGCCATCCCAGATGGTTTTGCACCAAAATGCTTTAAAGTGGCAGCAAAGCATCGAGCAAGGGGAGGGGCGGCTGGTCCTCTCTCGGGAGCTCCCCTTTGTCCTCTGCTTGAGAGACTGAGCCTTGGGGAAGGGCCTGGCGAATGTCTCCTGGGGAGGAACAAGGCCCAGCAAGACCATCCTTCTACCTGCTTCCTCTAAATTTCCCCTCAGAAGCCTCCTCTGAGTTGTCAGCTGACATTTGTGTGCCCCCACCTGGTCCACAGCTGCCAGCCACCAAGCCTGGAAAGTCCCGGCTCTGACACCAGGAAAGCCCCCGGCCCAGGAGATGGGAAGAGGTGAAGAAATCCAAGATGATCAGGCCAAGGCCACAAGAACACGGTCCCCTGAGGGACAGGGAGGCCTGTGCATTTGTGCCACTGCTGGTTCCTTCCTCCCATTTTGAGGCCCATCACAGAGTGGCAGAGAATGGCCGGGTATAGCTAACAATGTCCATCTCTTCCTGGTCACTCACACAGACAGTCGGGGTCGGTAATCCAAGCCGACAGCCACTTCTTACTCATCCTGTTGGGTTTCCAGACGTATCAGACACTTCATTTTTAGAACCAGACCTGCCCTCTGAATTCAACTTGGCTTTCAATCTTGTTAAAAATGAGAGGGCTTCCCCTCGGCTCAGCTTAACTGAAGACAAGGGAAAGAGATGGCCCAGAACCATGGTGGGGGAGAAGGCAAGGCTGGCACGGGTCAGGGGTGAGGCCAGCCACCTACCTAATGGCTGCAGCACGTTGGAGGCTGAGTACCCTGGCGGTGAGGACCACATGCAGAAGCCTGGCCCTGCATGCTGTGTGCTTACCAGCTGTGTGAGTTTGGGCGAGTGACTCAGGCTCTCTGGGCTGCAAAGTGGGGATGATAACAGTGCCTAGCCTGAATTCCTCCATCATTTAGTTGTGGGGCTCCCATCAGATAATGTGTATAAAACACTTGGCAAAGAGTCTGACACATGGTAAGAGCTTCATGGATGCCAGCTGAGGTGCTGCTGCTGGCAGTGCCCTACCACCAGTGAGTCAAGGCTTCTTCACCCCCCAGACTAAAGGCTATCTTTGGAGGGTTGGAGGAACTATGCTCCAGAGGGTTAGAGGACGGGAGCAGGACTGCACCACAAGCAGGGCCGACCCGGCAGAGGTTTGTGACGGGGTACACAGGGCACATGGCCCTCTCTGGGCTCTGAGAAGTTTCCTGGACCACGTGAGAGGCAGAGGGTCGCTGCAGAGGGGCTGGGGCAGGGTCTCACCTGTCAGGGTCATCGCTGAAGAAGTAGTTGACTTCCCCGAAGGTGCCCACGTCATTGTCTGTTGCCTGCAAAGGTGAGAACAAGACGTCATTACTGCCAGACCCAGCTGAGGCTCCTATCTCCCAGGAAACGTCCACAGCGAACCCAGGCCGTTCCCGTCCCACTGTGTGGGAGTTGTCCATGCTCCCACACAATGCCTCAGGCCAAATGTTCCAGAGCTGGGCTGTTCACCACGGCTGCCAACAGGCACCGATGGCTATTTAAATTTATACTGGAGAGCGCAGTTCTAGTAGGTTGGTCTCACAGTTCAATCTCTAGCTTTGTGGAAGCACCCCTCCTGGACTCAGGTCAGGCTGGCTGGGCTTACTCTTTGCAGATCCTCCAGGGCATGGAGGAGAGATCCTGCACCTGTGCCTTGGGGTCATAACCTGAAGGTTTGTGAAGTATCACCAATGAAGGTGGGGATGGGTTCAGCCAGCGAGTGGATCCTTCAGTGACTCTTCCCCAGTCCCAAAGCCTCCAAGCCAAATGTGCTCCTCAGTGGGGGACGCCCCTGGGGGGATTTCCGGTGCCCCTCCCTTCTTCAACCCTGGGAATCACCCATCGCACTTGTAGGGCAGACTGTCATCTGGCTGGCAATCTCTTCTGCTGCACAGTCTGCCGCCCACCCCCACCTTCTTTGGCACCTCTCTCTGCTTGACCAAGTGGTCCAAGTGGCAGCCGCCTGCTCTGCTTGTGACTACAGGGACTGGGCTGGGAGTGGCCCTTGACCGCAGCTGGGGCCTATCAGAATCCTTCCCTGGGATCCTTCTTATTGTTGCTGAGGATAAAAGCTTTCCTCCAGAGCAGTGAAGCTGGGGTGACATGAACTGGGAGCTGCTGGACATGTGGGGAGGATGCAGGTCCCGCCAGAGGAGAGCTAGAAGAGAGGGGCTGGATCCTGGTAGTTTTAGAGTCCTGAATCTGACATCCCTTCCCACCTCAGTTTGGTTCGTGAGTCCAACAAGACCTCTTTCACCCAGGCTGGTCCAAGTTGGCATTCTGTCACTTGTAGTCAAAAGACTATAGGGAGAGAGGCCTACCTTATGCTGACGACAGTGGCAATGATGGTAAGATGGGGACCACTGCCAGCCTTCACTACCACACCTTTTACATTTTCAAAGGCCATCCATGTTTATGGGACCTCATTTCATCCCCAAAACTGTCACAACATGAGGGAAACAAACATTTCCACTCATCTCACAGAGCACAAAACTGAGGCCCAGTGTAACCCTGTCACCACTCTAGGTCACCAGCAGGTTACAAGCAGAGTGGGGCAGAAGCTGGGATCCCACGTCCAGCCTGGGCCACCTGAGTGAGGCCTCTCTCCACCTCCTCCTTTCTCCAGGATGACGGCAGCTCTACTGGAGGCGTGGCCTCTGTGGCTGGGACCTCCGGGCTTCTGCATTGTCCCTGGGATGGTTATAGTGCACAGCGCAGGCTAACTGACACCATTCATTCATTCAATGAACAGTCACTTATTAAGCCTATGCTCCATGCCAGGCACTGTGACTTCCATTCTCTTCCAGGCCACTGCCCTGGAGCCAGACAAAGTGCCGCCTGCCACCAGAAGCCAGGAGGGAAAGGCCTTGGGTTGATCTTGGGGGTCCACGGACATCTGACTTACATTCAGGGCTTCTCTATAGGATCATAACCGGATAAAGGTCTGCTGCTAAAAATATTTCAACACCTCTTGATTTTTTTATCCAATTTTAAGTTTTTAGCTTTATTGAGATATAACTGACAAATAAAATTCTAATATATTCAAGGTTTACACTGTGATGATTTGACATATGCAAATATTGTGAAAGGACTGCTCTTACAGGACACATTTTCCACTCAGCGTCCCCACTGTTTCTGTCCCAGCAGACCGCTTGTGGACCTCTCTCCCTTCCCTGGGCCCGGCCAGGCTCCGAGGGCACGACAGGTTCTCAGAGGATGCGTGTTGAACAAGTGAGAAGGAAGACGCCGAGCTCTGTAACGGCCCTCCGACCCAGGACCGCTTCCGTGAGAAACCCTCCAGTGCCCTGAGCCATTCCTCACGACAACTGCTGTTTATCGACACTTCACACTTGTCACATATTTTATCTTCGTAGCAACCCTACGAGTGGGTACCACTATCAGTGCCACCTCTAATTTACAGATGGGGAAACTGAAGCACAGAGAGGGTAAATACCTCACCTAAGGCTTCACAGGGCAGAGTCGGGATTTGAACCCAGTGCCCTGCCCTTAGCTTCTATGTGTTATCGATTCTAAACTGAGAGAACTTGTTCTCAGAAGGCAAGACGCCTGGTTATTCCAGGGGAGAGAAGACCAAAGCCCCTAATAAGCCTACCTCTCTCCCCACCTTCCAGGGACCAGAGGAGAAGTGGGGGTGGAGGAGCCCCTAAGTTCCCTTTCGTTCTGCTGACAAATAATCATCACCATGTGTGCTGTATTCAGGCTACAACTGCAGCTGGGTCTGGAGAAGAGCTGGCCAGATGCCATCGAGCCCCTTGGCGAGGTGTCAGTGTGGGGAGAGACCCCAGTTCCAGGCCAGTGTCAACAGCCCAGGTCACTGTGTGACCAAACAGTAACCTCCTGCGGCCTCAGTGACCCCATTTGTTAAAGAAAAGGGTTTGGGGGAGCGATGAGGGCAGAGCCGCGTCTCTCAGGCCCCCCTCCCAGCAGGATGGTGCCTGGCACACGGCAGGGGCTTCACAAATGCTGGAAAGATAAACGAACAAATTCTAGTAAGAAGGGGGTGGTGGAGAGATGGGCGCAAGGATGAGGAGGAGAGGATTCACAGGGAAAGGGAGGGGTGGGGGGGGAGAGCGGCTGGGGAGTGCAGAGGGGTGGGGGGGGAGAGGACTGTGCCCAACCATGGGGGTCCCCTGTCCCTGAAGGTCACATCTGGGCTGTGGTGACAAGCCCTCCATATCTGGGTGCCCTGCAGAATCGCACGTGAACTGTCTGGGCAAGAAGGACCCCTGAGTTCCCCTTGTCCGGTCCCCTTTGCCCTGGGGCCTAGAGCAGCTGAGGCCTAGGGACATTAGGTGACAAGACGGGACTGTCTTCTCTCTCCAGGCATCCTGCCCACCATCGCCCCAGTCCCCACCCCCTCCCCCAGTGGACTGGCACAGCCATGGCTCCCTCAGTGACCCCCTTCCCCAGGGGCCTCTTGCTGCCCGCCCAGGCCGCCAATGCTGACCAGGGAAGATTTGTGAGTCCTTTAGTGCCACCGTCTAATGACCGTATGAAATACGTATGCCTGGTGAGGAGGAGAGGGAGAGCTTCCATTTTTCAAATGCATGAAGCAGAATAAGAAGATGAAAAGCTGCTTCTGTGGTCCTGCCAGGGTGGGGGCAGCCAGCACTGACACCGAGGGCCTCGCTGGGGCGCCCAGGCCAGGGCCGGGCTGTGGTGGGCCAGCTTAGGGGCCCTGTGCCCAGGAGGAGGCAGCCCCGCTGAAGGCCCTCTGGCGCTCCCTGGTGCCCTCAGGGGACAGTTCCTCCTCGTCTCCACGCATTCTCCACCTGCACTCCAGCCTTACTGCTGGCTCCAGCCTCCTGTCTGACCCAGCTCCCAGACCCGACCGACCGAGTCTTCCCATGCGGCCCCCTCTGCCGGGATCGCCCCCTCCCTCTCCTGCCTGGCTCACCCACTCCTGTCCTCCCTGACTGCCCGAGGGTGGGTAGGGCTCTGCCCTGACCGCACTGTGGAGCTGGGGCTGTGGAGCCTGGACATGAAGGCTGCGCAGGAAAGCCCCTGGTATGGCTGTCATCTGTAGCTACATCTGCAGCCACATCCACATGACAGTATCAATGTACATTGTTGGATGCTGCCCACACCGTACATGGGAGATACTGTTATAACCCCTGTCCCCGGTCTTGACAAATGAGACAGAGACACGATGATGGAAAGTCACTTGCCCAAGACCTCACTGTCCTACGGCAGAGCTGGCCTCCGAATCCCCATGTGTAAAACCACTGACCACCTTGCGGGACAGCCCAGCACTGGCCGGGGTCACTGAGGCCCAGAACAGCGCTGCAATGCCAGCCTGCCCAGCAGAGGGCGCTGCCGGGGCAGGCGACCGGCTCCTTCCCAACCATCCCAGCCCCACTCGCGGTTATGGCACTTTTTAAACAACCTCCTTCCCAGGGCTTGCTATGTGGCTGACCAACTGACAGAGCAACGGACGAGTCAAGTGCCAAACAAGTGCCCCGGGGCTCACTCTAGGAAGGAGGGTTTGCAGAGTGGCCAGGGGCCTGTGCACGGAGAACAAATACCTCCTCATGCCAAGAACGCTTCCTCCCTCCTGCCACGTTCTAGGAACCAGCACCCGTCCCCTGGCCAGGCTGGGTGGCTCTCATGTCGTACCTGGCGACTCTAAGAAATGCCAACCCAAGGTCCCACGTGAGCACCTCACTGTGCTGCAGGCCCTCCCTCTTGTGCCTCTGTGTCCCCAGTACTACCCCACCAGGGCTCAAATCTCACCCACAGGGACATACTAGTGCATTTTACTGCTTGCCAAGACTCTCACAAGAGGCTCAGGGGCAAGAAGTCAAAACCAATGGCTAAAATGATTTTCCTCTGCTCCCAAACCTTCAATGGCTCTCCACTGCTGCCGAGTTAATTCCAGACCAGTACTAGCTGGCCTTGGCGGTCTTGTATCCTCCTCTCCCTGATGCACCCAAGCTGTTCTCTCATTGTCTGGTTGTACCATCCCTTTGTTCCACAACCGCTTTCCAAACTCCAGCCCACTCCTCAGTGCCCACCCCAAGTGCCCCCTCCCTCAGGGAGCTCCCCAACTGCTCACTGTTCTTGACCCCAGAGCTCCTGGATGGATCTTTTTTGGAAGTCATGGCACATCTGCTGTTCCTGAAAACCGCCTTTGTATGCCCCATTCCCCATGCCTGACAGACAAGTCTGTATCTGCCCATCGGCAGACGCCACAGTGGGCAGTGAGCCACCAGAGTGGGGCTGTCTGGTTGCCCCGGGGTGCAGCTGGGGTTTATAGAGCATCTCCAGCAAGCCTCCCAAGCTGATCTCCCACCCAAGCTCCCTACTGGCCAAACCCCAGAGGCAGGAGCGGGGGCTCACATAACGGGCATGCAGTCAGCCTACAAGGCAGGTGCAGAGCGGGTGAGAAGGGCAGGGTGTGTCGGAGGGGGCAGATGGAGAAGCGCGTCACGGAAAGAACCTTCCGAAGACAATGACCAGACTCTTGCTCAGCCCTATGCTCAGGAAAGATATTCAGAGCTTTTCCAATGTACCAGCTACTGTGCCCAGCACTGAAGTCACGGCCATGAACTTGACAACGCCCTCCCTGGAATGTGGCTTACAATCAGACAGGGAGACAGACAATAACGGAGGAGAGAAATAATGAAATAACTCAGTGGTAAGAACTGTGAGGAAAATAAAGCAGAAAATAGGGTAGCAGGCGACGGGGGTTGCATTTTAGATTGATGAGTGGAGAAGATCTCTTTGGCAAGGTGTATATGGGTCTGTAGGACAGTCACTGGCTGGACACTGACAAGCCCAGGTAGCTGCTGGGGAGAGTGCCCTCCTGCAGCTTGAGGGGGCTCAGAACGTCTCAGCCGCCCCCACCAGCCCCCCCCAGGGGACACATCCACAGCCCAGGAAGACCGGCTGGCAGGTCAGCATCTGTCCCTGTGGTTAGCACATGGGGAGAGGGTGCGGCCGGGACGGGCTGCTGCCCAGTGCCTGATTTATAAGGCATCTCCTCTGATTCTCCCCAACACTGGCATTACCAGCAAACTAATTTCCTCATTTGGGCTTTTATAATTGCATCCGCGAGTGCTTATTTCCGTGATGGACAATGCCAGCAGAAGTGTAATTTTCTTCTGCTGACAAAAAGGAAAAAAATAAATACACACAGGGGGACATTCTAAAGGTTAAGACAAGGTGAGGCTGTTGTGGGGGAGGAGCTGCATCCCCCAATTGGCCAGCCCAAATCAGAAATGCCCATCGCTCCCCAGCTCTAGGGTGGGAGGGGCAAGACGGTGCCCTGCCATTCCCCTGAGTACTTCCGACGTGCTGTGCACCATGCCCAGCAATTCCCACGCTTCGCTTTACCCCACCTTCTCAAGCCCTATGGGACCAGCACCGATATCATCCCCATTTTACAGATGGAGGGTTCTGAGGCTCAGAGGTCCATCAACTTGCCCAAGATCAAAGGGCCACAGTACTGGGACAGGAACCCACATTGACTCCCGGGCTGTGCTCTTAACCACTCCCCTCCCCTACTCTCCCTGTGGGCGGGGCCGGGGAGAGGTATCTTCCTGTAGTTTGAGAGCTCAGCCATGGGTTGCAGGGTGCTCCTACCAGGTCGCTGTCCTCACCCTGTAGAAGCCAGATGCCCCCACAGGCAGTCTCTCCTTCTTGCTACAGTGGCTCTGCCCCAGCCTCTGCCTGGACATAGTGGCCCCAGCAATCCAGCCCTGCCCATCAGCTGAGGCGGCAGGGGTCTCCAGCTTTGTTTCCTAGGACGCAGGCCCTCAGCCAAGACCCTCAGACACCCAAGCAGATGCTTTCCACAGTCCTTCAAAGAAGCCCCCACTCCTGCCCCAAGCTTGGTCTTGGTGTGTGCAGGTGGCTCAGGGCCTAGACTGGGGAGGCTGAACGGTCTAACCTGAGGTCACTGCCAAAGGCCAGGCTAACTTGGCTGGCTGCAGCTGCCCTTCCTGACCAGCCCAGGGCTCCTCTCCCAGCACCTCAGGATAGAGCTCTCCTTCGACTTGTATGCCAGGGCTCCATACCCAGTCCAGCTGCCTGCTCTCTGATGCTCATTGCAACATCTCATGCCACTCCCAGGGGACCCACCAGTTCAACAGAGGTCAGGTTCTCCTGTCTCCTTTTCCCCTCCCCAGACCCCTCTTCTGCCCCAGCCTGTTTTCTTGGTGAACGGTCACCACCTCTCACCCTCTTCCATTCGTTTGCCCTGGACAGAGGGCCTCCCCTCCAGGATCCCTGCTTGCCAACACTCTGTCCCCATGCATCCCTGCACCTCAGCTGGCCCTCCTCATGGCCTTGCAGACACCCATCTGCTGGCGCTGGGCCTTATGCTCCGACCCAACACCTGCCTGCTCTGGTGTCTCCCGGTTTCCCTCCAAACTGTGGCCTATGGTGCCGCTGCCCTGACACGGCCAAGCCCCTCCCTGGGACAGTCACCCTCCTCTCTCACAGCTTTAAACACCCTCTACCCTTCTTTATAGCTTGAAAGTCCATCCTTGTGTCTTCTCTCTTCTTGTGTCCTCACACTTCCCTACCTCTCTCCACACAGACACACACACACACACACACACACACCCATTTCTCTCTCTCTTCCCCTCTCTGTGTCTCAGGCAGCCCCCGGTACCTCCCTGTCCCATCCCCCACATACTCTCATAGAAACCTTCTCTTTTTCTGTCTGGCTCTGTCTAGCCCATCCCGCTACACACTCACACACTCGCACCCATCCTCAGACTCAAGCAACCCCCACCCTACCCCGGTCTCAGCCCCTGTTGCCCCCCACACCTCCTCCTCAGCCACCTGTGCGGCCGTCCCGCAGGCCGGCAGCTGGCAGGCACACACTCAGTCGCTCCCCACCAGCCCGCACCCCCGTCACGCATGCACGCTTGCCCAGGCGCCCTGCACGGGGCTTCTGCTCTGAAGCAAGGCGGGCCCAGCTGCCTGCCCAGCAGTCCCGGCCCAGCAACGGCGGCAGGCGGCGGCGCCGGCGAGCAGTTCTGCTCCCGTGCACAAATCTGCAGAGAAGGGCACGCGGTACAATTTGTTCAGGAAACAATAGCAATGTTTGACATGTCATAAGGATTGATGGAGCAGAAATTTACAAGGGAGAATGCATTTTTAAACAGCTCCACGGAGCCCCGGTGCTTCGCTGGTAATGCTTTCCACATTCATCATTCGCTGAGTCCCTCTGAGTAACTCCTTAAACTACGCGAGATTAACTGCTTTCTTGCAAGCTCTGGGGGGTTGGGGTGGCCAGCGTGAGGCAGGAGGGACTCCACTGGAGGAACCCTGTGGCCCAGAGGCTGGGGTGACCTCCACTTGGCCTGATTAGGGCCACGTGGCTGGGTGATCTCCCCTGTTCCCGCACTCCCTCCCATGGTTCCGTGGATGAGGATCTCGGCCTCTCTCTAGGACACAAAGTAGAAGTCAATGGCCAGGAAATATCTTGTCTGCCTCACACTTCGGGGGAATGCTTGGTGCCTCAGTCTCCCACACCCCCACCTCTGTCATCTTACAAAGGAAGCTATGGAGCCAGGGCTGATGAACGAGGGTGTGGTCAGTGTCAAGTGGGCAGAGGCAAGGTTTGGCTGGAAGCTGCTGCTCTGAGCACCTTCATGGGGGTCCCTGGGCCAGAGGAAATGATTGCACTCCTGGAAGGAGAGGAAATGATGGTGGCTGTATGGAAATGCTTCCCATGGGACTTTGCGTAGGGGATAAGAGGGCGAGAGCTCCAGGTGAGCAGTGGTACAGGGAGTGAACAACGGGTGCAGGAGAGATCATGGGGAGGCTGCGCATCACAGGAAGAAAGATACATTCGGGAAAGCCCCTGGGTCCTGCTCTGGGCCGTCTGAGCTTACAGGAGGGCTTAGAACAAGAGGGTGCTAGTGGGGACAAAGGCTCAGAGCACATGGTAGGGTGGAGTCGCCAAGTGGGAGGGCAGTTAGGAAAGGGTGGGGATCCAACTGGTGGTGGGGCTGTAGAGAAAGGAAAGGCGGCCCATCCTCTCTCATGTTCCATTGTGGACCTGGGAGAGCCACCACTCCATAACCCCTGCCCACGGCAGACAGCACTAATGGATCACTGGAGTACAGAGGCCTCAGGATCTCTCTCAACCCTTTCTTATCGACAGCCGCTAACAACCAACTGCAGTGGACCTTGCGTCAGAGCCTCTTTGCTATTCCTGCTGGACTCTGTTCTTTGAGAGTCAGAAAGGTGCATCTCCTTAGGAAGCACGGTGCAAGACCAGGCACAGAGGTCCTCAAAAAGGATTTGTGGCTAAGTGCCGAATCATGAAAACACCACTGAAATGGGACAGAGAGATCTGGGTTCTGGTCCAGCCTCTGCCCTAGCCATCCATCTGTGGGCCTTTGTGTCAGCAGTAGGCTTTGGGGCCTGTGCGCTTCCCAGACTCCGGACTGGTCTGGTTCTGTCCACTTCTGCTCTGATGCCAGCAGCCCATCCTCCACCAGAGCCAGAGGGAGGTCTGACAATACAAGACACCACTCACCAGCTTATAAGGCTCCCAGAGCACTTAAGGCAAAATCCAAACTGCTTGGCCCCTGCCCTCCTCTCCTAAGCTGTGTCCGCAATCACTCTGCTCCCTCCCCTCAGCCCGCAGGTTCCTCACAGGCCAAGCCTGTCCCTGCCTCACAAGCTTTGCACTGGCGGTTGGTTCCCTCGGCCAGGCCAGGAGGCTCTTTCCCACATCTCGGGTGGCAGGCTCCTTCTCATCCCTAGGGCCTCAGCTGCAGGGTTCGATTTACACTTGTGAAGACAGTTGCGTTTGTAAAAGCTCACTCTGGCTGCTGCTGGAGGACAGACTCCTGGGGCAGGAGCGCAGCTCGGAGCTCAGGCAGTCACTGCGGCTGCACAGGTCATGGGGAGAGCGAGGGGGTGGGGGCCACGGTGGTCAGGGGCGTGCAGGGCTGAGAGGCAGCTGGGCTCAGCCGGAGCTGACAGGTCCTGATGGCAAAAGGACGTGGTGCGGAGAAGGGCATGGTTTTGGCAAGAATATGTGGGCAAAGCTTTACTGGCTGTCTCCTCCTGCTAGAATGTAAGCTCTCTGGGGGCAGGGTCTGAATCTGTCTGGATCCCCACAGATCCCCAGCAGCCATCAGTGCTGGAGACCTTCAACAGAGAGCAGGTGAACAAACGAAAAAATGAATAAGGAAAGTACACTTGATGACTTATGAGCTCCCTTCTACCAGTGACAAGCCAGGAGTCACAAATTCTGAGCAGGTGGACTTCTAGGGAGGGAAGGACACCAGAAGGATAATGATGGTAGGAAGAGGAGAAAGGCAGCAGGGAGAGAGGAGGAGGGGGAGGGAGGAGGGAGGACGAGATAAAGAGGAGAGGAGAAAGAGGAGGGAAGAGGAGGCGGAGACAGACGATGAAGACAATGGAGGATGAAGGAGGGAGAAAGAGATCAAAGGAAGGGGAGAAGGAACAACTACCTAACTGCCACTCTAAGCCTCAGTTTGCTCATCGGTAAAATGGGGCTAATAACAGTACCTGCCCCATGGGGTTGTTGTGGGGATTAAAGAAGGTGCTTTAGACCAGTGCCTGGCAGATAGAGACTGCTTTCTAAGCGCAGCAAGTATTAGGATTCCCGTTCTCAACTCTCACGGCTCTCTTTTTCCAGCCCCCACACAAACATGCTCCTGCTGAGCCCCCTCTCAGGGCCTGGGCTGTGCCAGCAGGGGGCCAGGTGGAGGGGAAGTGGTGCTGAGCCCTGCAGGAGGGGCCCATGTATTAATGTTTCAGCCCTGCGGCAGGGGGAGGAGGAAGGAGAGTCAGACTGACAGGTGCCCCGAAGCTGTGGGGTCCCAGCTTGCTTGTTATTGCAGACACGGTGTTGTTCTTGGGCTCCCCACCTTCTTCTTTATTTCTCTTTATTTTATTTTAAAACCTGGAAATAAAAATTGATGGGGAGCAAATTGCTCTGGCCAGCAGCTATGTGCTTAAAGGAGTTGTCGCGGGAAAGCAATTATGGGACGTCAAAGGCTGTCAGGTGGCCAGCAGCTGCCTGCGTCCAGTGCCCAGCACTGCCTGGGGGTCCCAGGGCCTCCTGCTGGGGAGATGTGTGAGCCAGCTGGAGGAGGAGTGTGGGGGCCCCCTCGGAGGCAGGCGGATAAGGGAGATCACTGCCCTGCTGAACGTCACCTGTGGGCCTGGCACTGTGTGAGGAGCTTGACACGATTTGTCCCTAATCCTTAAAACAACCAGGAAGACAGAGGTCACAATCCCATTTTACAGATGAAGCCAGTCCAGCTGATAATAACTGCAAAAATAGAAAGAACAGCTCGCCCTTGTTTAGTCCTTCCTGGGTCCAGGCATTACTCTGAGAAATCATGTGTATAACACGTTTCTCTTCCATTCCCACTGAGATAAGTACCAAGTACCCCCACTGTATGGATGTGAAAGTGCCCGACTTTGGTGGAAGCTGCTGGTGCTCACCTCCACCTGCCAGAGGCTGCTTTACTGGGAACACCTGTGCCTCCTTGGCCTGTGGCCTTTTTCCTCAAGGAAGCAATTGGCATGACAAGGTGCCCACATCCCCAGAAGCTGCTCTCACTCAATGGGGGCTGGGAATCAATGGATCAGGACCCCAGGCTCCTCAGCCTGAGGTGGGATGACTCAGGCACAGCCTCTGTCCCCAGATTTCTGGGTGTCCGGAGCCCCAGTAGCACCCGTGGCAACTGGCTTCACAACGTCCCCTTTAGTGACCTCATCTCACTTCCCACGCCCATCTGAGTTTCCTGGGGTCACCCCCCCAAGCACACGGCCTGGCCTCCAGTCCTTGCCTCAGGGTCTGCTTCTGGGGGAGCCAGACCTCAGACAGAGGCCCCAGGCTGGACACTGGGCACACAACGGTGGGCCAGAGAGCATGCTCTCTGCCCTCATGGTGCTCACGGCTGCAAGGCTCAGGTAGAGCAGGTACTGGGCCCAGGGCCCCACAGTCAGTCTCTGGCAGAGCTGGGATTTGAACTCTAGTCTGTCTGGCATTCACACACACACACACACAAAGCAAAGAGAGAGAAAAAAAAATCCTGCTCTCACCCTTCTACAACACTGTCCATTCTCTCATGCCCCTGGGCTTGAGGAAGACTCAAATTGAGTGACTTTTTTTCTTTTTTTAATCACATCTGACCATCAAACAAAGAAAAGTGGGATGCAGAAAGCCATTTTCCGGGGGATGCAGGAGGAGGGAGGGCGGGCGACGGGCTGGCTGGGGGTGAGCGAGACATTCACAATCAGAAAGAACTCAGGGCCTCTCCGGGGTCAGTTATCAAGCTGAGATTATGGGGTAGAGGAAGAGAAAGGGAGGGTGCCAGGAAGATGGGACACAGTGGCTGAGGCTCAGTTAAGTGGGACTTTATGTGCAGAGGAGATGGAAGGAGGAAGAGAAGACAGGCCAATCAACCCCCTGGGGCAGCAGCCAAAGCATGGCTGGGAACGCCTCCCCTCCATTACTGGATCTCACCACTGTAGCCCCCACCCCGAGTCTGGCCCCCTCCCTCTTCTCCACTGCCCCTGTGGGATGCAACAGACAGCTCCAGGTCTAGTGTGACGGTACCTGAGTGAGTGGGGGTTGGTCTCCACCCACCACCAGGACACATCCTCACTCCAAGGTGACTGGGAGCCCGGCAGCACACCCCCCATGCCTGCTGCCATTGGTGGGCACTGATTGGGCCGACACGTGCTCCTTGCTAATGAACCGTATTGATTCCACATTCTCCTGTTGTCTCCCTAAATGGCAAGCCACACATCTGATAGATTAAATACCCACACGATTGCCCGCCTGACATCTCCATCACTCCGCCTGTGGGTGATGAATTTTACAGCCCTACAACGACAGAAGAAATTAAGGTCAAAGTCCGACGCAGGAACTATAAATCACCCGCGATCTCTGAGACCAGCAGAGGGCTGCAGCCCCAGCCCCTCACCTGGGCCAGGCCAGCCCAGGGCTTAATGGGCGGCGAGACAGCCAGACTGGGTGTGTGAGTGTGGCAGGGGAGGGCGTGCTGGGAGCACTCCTGACTGAGCAGCAGTCCCCGTCCACGGGCATTTGGGTTCCCTCACTCCTCTGCCCACACCACCCACAGTGGTCAGAACATTCTAACACAGACTGAGAAATGCACTGAGAGGCAAGCAGCGTATCTCATTTATAAAGACTGGCTTCCCAAGGAATTCAAACACTCTGGCTGCACTGCCCTTAAAATGACCTCAGAAGGGGGAGAGAGTTCAGCAGCATCCTCTCCATTTTGCAGGTGGAGAAACTGAGGCTCACAGAGAAAAGGGGCTTTCCTAGGGTCATTAAGCAAATTGGAGACCTCAATGTTCCAGACTCCAAGTTTACAGGTCTGGTTACAGTGGGAGCCTAAGGGGCCTTTTGTTCTGGTCTTGCTTCTCCTCTGGGGAGGGGGTACCCCCTGCAGGTGCTGGGCAGGCAGAGGGAGCTCTGGCCTTGGGTCCAGCTTGGACGTTGACTGGTCAAGTTCAGTCTGCATCTTGTCATACCTCTTGGCCCCCTGGTAACTGCCAGGCTCTCAGGGAGGTGTTCAGTCTCGGTAGGAGGCTGTGCGGCCTCGTGGTTAAGTGAAAGGGCTCTGGCACCCTAGAGACAAGGGCTCATGCCTCAGCTCCGCCCCCTCCATGGGTGTGACCTCCGGCAGACACCTAACATCTCTGAACCTCAGTGCTCTCTTCTACAAAGTGCGGAGGCTAGTTCCTACCTCAAGAGGTTGTTGCGGGGATTCAATGAGATAACACACATAAGGGGCTTGGTCCGGTGCCAGGCAATTAATATTGGTTTAATCACTGGTTTAGCACCTGTTCTGTGTCAGGCTCTTGCTAAGTTCTTTACATGTGTCATCTCACTGAACCCTCACAACAAATCTATAAGGAACTATCGTCATCACCATTTTCCAGAAGAGGAAATTGAGGCACACGGGGGTTATTTGGCAGAGACAAGCCATCCACATTCCCTTTCTCAAATTAACAGAAACATGATTTTTAGATGGCACAATGCTATCTGGCTAAATACTATATTTCCCAGCTTCCTTTGCAGATAAGCACAGTCATATGACTAAGTTCTAGCCAATGAGATGAAAGCAGAAGTTTGCAAGGCATTTCCAGGAAGTCTTCTTAAAAGGGAGGGCAAGTGCCCTTCTTCATTTTTTCCATTCTGCAGCTTGAAATATGGATGTGTTTCAAAAAAAAAAAAGAAATATGGATGTGAAGGCTGGGTCTCTAGCAACTATACTGGACCATGAAGACGAGGGCCTACTCTAGGAATTGTGGAGAGGAGAGCTTGGAGAAGCCATCCAAGGCTGCTCACCTCTAAACTGCTTTTACATGGGAGGGAAATATACTTCGATCTTGTTTAAGCAACTATTTTGGGGGTTTCTGTTACTGATAGGTGTATGGGTCACTGTTGATAAAAGGAACCTATTCAAAGTCACATAGCTCAGAAATGGCTGAGTCAGGATAAACCTGGGTGGTTAAGTCTGGAGCCTGGGGTCTTTCCCACTCTGCCCCTGTAGTGAGCACTTGAGAAACGTGAGATGACATCATCACCGTTACAAAGTAAAGCAGAGACGGCTCCTTCTAGAGATGGTCAAACTCAGGTTACCATGCATGAGTTGGTCATGAAATCAATCTAGTGGATCAAGACCAGCACTTTAAAAAGTGAAATCCGGTAAAATAAACTAGACATACTAGGGTGAGAGCCATAAGACAGCAATGAAAGAAACTGGAGATGCAAATCACCAGAAAGACAATCCACGCTCATGGGTTAGAAGAATTAATATTGTTAAAATATCCACACGACCCAAAGCAATCTACAGATTCAAGGCAATCCCTATCAATGTCATTTTTCACAGAAATAGAACAAACAACCCCAAAATTTGTATGGAATTATGAAAGACCCTGAATAGCCAAAAGTAATCTTGAGAAAGGGGAACAAAGCTGGAGGCATCACACTCCCTGATTTCAAACTATATCACAAAGCTATAGTAATCAAAGCAGTATGGTATTGGCAAAAAAACAGACAAGTGGGTCAATGGAACAGAAAGAGAGACCAGAAATAAGCCCACACATATATGGTCAGTTAATTTACAACAAAGGAGCCAAGAATATACAATGAGGAAAAGACAGCCTCTTCAACAAATAATTCATGTTGGCAAATTCTGCCACCAGCTTCATACAATGATAGAATCAAGATGAACCGGTGCTATCCGAAGCAGGGAGGGGCCCCTGTTCTAGAACAGAACAGAGAGCCCTGGAACCTGACATGCAGCAGGCGCTGGTACCACCATCAGAATATCTGCTGTGTGCGGGCCCTGGGCTCCCACCTTGCCATACGTTATCCCACAACACCGCTGATTCGGGAATCATTTCCCGCATTTCATGGAGGAGGAAACTGAAACCCAGGGAGAGTGAGCAACCTGCCCAAGGCCAACGTGCTGGCAGGAAGCCCATAGCGGACGCCATCGCCACCCCAGGCTGTCTGCCCGCTTCAGTGTCTGTGAAGGTGCAGGCCCGCCTGGCAGACGGGTGGATGACACAGTGCAGCCTGCCGGGCCTGGGGAGGAGGATGGTGAAGACATTGCTCAGTGCTGGGAGAACCGGACAGCCACATGCAAAAGAACCAAACTGGATCACCACCTTATGCCATACACAAAATTAACTGAAAATGGACTAGACTTAAACGTAAGACCTGAAATCATAAAACTCCTAGAAGAAAAATAGGTAGTAAGCAACTTGATGTTAATTTTGGCCATGATCTTTTAGATCTGATACCAAAAGCAAAAGCAACTAAATAAAAAAAATGAAGAAGTGAGACCACATCAAACAAAAGCTTCTGCACAGCAAAGGAAACCATCAACAAAACGGAAGGGCAATCTACTGAATGGGAGAAAATATGTGCAAATCATATATCTGATAAGGGGTTAATATCCAAAATATATAAAGAACTCATACAACTCATAGCAAAAAACAAACAATCCAATTAAAAAATGGGCAGAGGGCCGGCTTGGTGGTGCAGCAAAGTTCGCACGTTCTGATTCAGCGGCCCGGTGTTTGCCGGTTCAGATCCCAGGTGTGGACATGGCACTGCTCATCAAGCCATGCTGTGGCAGGCGTCCCACATATAAAGTAGAGGAAGATGGGCATGGATGTTAGCTCAGGGCCAGTCTTCCTCAGCAAAAAGAGGAGGATTGGCAGCAGATGTTAGCTCAGGGCTAATCTTCCTCAAAAATAAATAAATAAATAAATAAAATAAAAAATAAAAAAATAGGCAGAGGATCTCAATAGATATTTTTCCAAAGAAGACATAGAGATAGCCAACAGGTACATGAAAAGATGCTCAACATCACTAATCGTGAGGGAAATAATACAAACCAAAACCACAATGAGCTATCACCTCACACCAGATAGAATGTCTGTTATCAAAAAGACAAGAGAGAACAAGTGCAGGCGAGGATGTAGAGAAAAGGGAACCCTTGTGCACTGTTGCTGGGAATGTAAACTGGTGCAGCCACTATGGCAAACAGTATGGAGGTTCCTCAAGAAATTAAAAATAGAAGTACCATACGATCCAGCAATTCCACTTCTGGGTATTTATCCAAAGAAAATAAAAACACTAACTCGAAAAGATACATGAACCCCCACGTTCAGTGCATTATTTACAGTAGCCAAGACACGGAAGCAACCTAAGTGCCCATTGATGGATGAATGGATAAAGAAGCTGTGGTATATATGCACAATGGAATATTATTCAGCCACAAAAAAGTAGGAAAATCTTGCCATTTGCCACAGCATGGATGGACCTTGAGGGTATTATGCTAAGTGAAATAAGTCAGACAAATACTGGATGATCTCACTTATATGTGGAATCTAAAAAAAAGCAACAAACATCAACAAAAAAGCAAACTCATAGATAGAACAGATTGGTGGTTGCCAGAGGTAGGGGTGTGGGGGTGTGGGCAAAGTGGGTGAAGGAGTCAAAAGGTACGAACTTCTAGTTACAAAATAAACAAGTCACAGGGATGTAACATACAGCATGGTGACTACAGTTAACAATACTGTATCACATATTTGAATGTTACTAAGTGAGTAGATTTTAAAAGTTCTCATAGGCTGGCCCTGTGGCCGAGTGGTTAAGTTCGCGAGCTCCGCTTTGGCGGCCCAGGGTTTCACTGGTTTGGATCCTGGGCACGGACATGGCACCACTCATCAGGCCACACTGAGGCAGCGTCCCACATGCCACAACTAGAAGGACCCACAACTAAAATATACAGCTATGTACTGGGGGGATTGGAAAAAAAAAAGAAAAAAAAAAAAAAAAAGGATTGGCAACATTTGTTAGCTCAGGTGCCAATCTTTAAAAGAAAAAAGTTACCAAAAAAATCTAGTAGAAGAAAATAGAAAATACAAGGGCATATGATTGCATGTAAGGAAGTATCATTTTGTTCTAGATACGAATATGTGTGAGTGCATGTCCTGAGTTACAAAGTTAAATGTAATTTTTATTATGGTTCATGATGAAAAAAAGTTTAAAACATGTAAAAACTAATAGGCATATGGAACTTTGAGCCACTCCAGAATTCAGCAGGAGCCACAGCTGCCATCCCTTCCGAGAGGGATCGTGCAGCGAGATTAAGCCACCCGAAAACCACGGGCCCACTTAACGCCTCCCTAAACCTTTGTGCACACCCACAGGCCCCCTCCCTGCTCCTTCAGCCTTTCTCCCAACTGCTCCCAGGACGAAATCTCAGGCATAGGCCCTGGCAGCTGCCACGGGCCCAGCCCTCCCGTCACCCTGTCCTGGGACTCAGGATCTCCCAGCACACGATGCAGGGGACTCTGTAAGGCATTTGGGCTGCAGCATTTATGGACTCATTGTGCCCTGGCCACTCTTATGGCTACCCATTGTCCCCTCACCCAGGGGGTCCATTATCTTTGCTCTGGTGTCCTCTGAGCAACTGCCTGAGCAGGAGCAATCAACAGCTAACCCGCGGACGGTGACTCGGACAGGCGCAGAGTGCCGGGAATCAGTCCCGGAGGGGACTGTCTGGGGCACGTGGTCACACATTGTTGGCACAGGGGCCTTAGACAGCGTCCAGCACAACCTCTTCATTTTACAGATGAGGGCCCCGAGGCCCAGCAAGCCAGAGACCCGCTCAAGGTCACCTGGTGACTGAGAAGCTGTCACCCTCCAGGCCAGCCCTGGGCCCAGCTCCCCGGACTCTGGAGACAGCTGATTCCAACAACAGCTGGAGCCCACCCTGGGAGTGGGCACCTGACGGTGATGGACAAATGGGAGGGGCGTCCAGGGGCTTTGGAGCCAGACAGACCCAGGGTTGAATTCTGGCTTGGCCATTCTCTAGCTGGATGACCCTGGGTAGGTTACCTGCCTCTCTGGGCCCGTTTCTTTCTTCCATACAATGGGTACAGAAGAGAAGAGTAACATACTGTAAAACGCTTGGCATTCACCAAGCTCACAGCACCTGCTCACCAGGCCTGATGACAAACAACTGTGTCCTCTTGGAGTTTTTTTGCAATGGGGCAAAGTTAGCTCAGACAGAGCTGCTCCAGTCAATGTTGGGGGGATTCTGAAGGCACCAGTGAAGGCGGCTTCAGAGGCTGGACAGGTGATGGGGGTTTAGAGCAATTTGCCAAAAATCAATTAGTTGAGTGACTAAATGGCTGAAAACTGTCAGACCTTTAACAGAGTTCGGGACAATGTGCTTCAGGGGCAGAGATGGGGGAGCCCCAGCTCTCCATCCCGACCCAGGCCGGAGCCAGTGCAGGCTGCCCGCTGTGGCCTCCCAACCCACAGGCCCTGCGGAGACTCCTTGCAGAAGCCCAGGGTGGTGGTGGGCAGGTGGCAGCCAGCTGTGTTCTCTCTCTCTCTCCTTAGCGCCTGTCCTACCTCTCATTCCATCCCATTCTGGTTTTACGGATTGATATTTAGATTAAAGAGATAAACACAGCCAGGAGCACTGAGGCCTGACAGACAGAGGAACTCAAATCTGTCAATCACCATCAGCCAGCTCAGCTTCCTCCAGCTCCTGGACAGCACTGCGTCGTCCCCTCTGATTGGAGACGAACTCAAGAGCAGATTAAAGGGGACCAGAAGTACAGACTAGACACCCACAAAATGGGGGAGGGTGTGTCGACACACCTCTAGACCAGCATGGGAGCAGGGCTGGGGTGACGTACTGTTTACGTGTGCGCGCGCGCGTCTTTAGCTTCCCTCTTCCCCTCCCCAGGCTGCAGATAAAGAATTCAATTTTCTTTTAAACAGTGGGGAAATTGGAAGAGATTTTGTTCTGTTTAAGCACAGCTGGAGTCTCAGGTCTCAGGGGACTGGAGAACAATGAGATCAATTAAGATGCCCATGGTGAGGGGTGTCAGGAGGGGGTGGGGAGAGAGAGCACGAGGTGGGGGCTGGGGCGTCCTCAGGAGGGGGACGGGTGGCAGAGGCAGCCTGGGCCTGTCAGGAAGTCCAGCTTCTGCTCTTTCCTGCATTGACCTGCCTGTCTCCACTGAGTTTTGCTAAAGTATCTGGACAGGGCCTACCCACTGGGCGGTGTTATCACCTCCCAGAATTACTGATAATTCATGTTGGCAAATTCTGCCACCAGCTTCATACAACGATAGAATCAAGATGAACCGGTGCTATCCGAAGCAGGGAGGGGCCCCTGTTCTAGAACAGAACAGAGAGCCCTGGAACCTGACATGCAGCAGGCGCTGGTACCACCGTCAGAACATCTGCTGTGTGCGGGCCCTGGGCTCCCACCTTGCCATACGTTATCCCACAACACCGCTGATTCGGGAATCATTTCCCGCATTTCATGGAGGAGGAAACTGAAACCCAGGGAGAGTGAGCAACCTGCCCAAGGCCAACGTGCTGGCAGGAAGCCCAGAGTGGACGCCATCGCCACCCCAGGCTGTCTGCCCGCTTCAGTGTCTGTGAAGGTGCAGGCCCGCCTGACAGACGGGTGGATGACACAGTGCAGCCTGCTGGGCCTGGGGGGTGCGGAGGGCAGAGGGAGGGCTCTTGAATCTCCCACCTCTGCCCACCTCCACGGCCACCTGTGCGATTGGAGCCATCATCTCTTTCCTGGTCTCCCAGTTTATATCCTGGCACCCCTGCTCCCCCGCCCACCCCCAGCCTAGTCTCCACATAGCGGCCACTGGGGGCATTGTTTCTCTTCAGCTCAGTCACCTCCGATGGACTCCCTGTTTCGGTCAGTCACCTCCTGGCCTCCTCTTGTCCTCCGTCACTCTCCCTGCACGTCCACCTACACCACAGGCTCTTGCCTGGAAGCCTTTCACTGCAGCTCCCTCTGCCGGGGCAGCTCTTTCCCAGACCCCCCTTGCTTCCCTTGGGCCTCTGTCTAACGTCACCTTCTGCAAGAGGTCTGCTTTCCCGGATCACCTGCTCGAACAGTAACAATGCCACCCCTGGCACTGCCCACCCCGCACTTATCCCCATCTGACATGCTTTGTATTTCCTTGTTTTTTGTTTCTTTTTTTTTTTTGCTGAGAAAGATTCGCCCTTAGCTAACGTCTGTTGCCAATCTTCCTCTTTTTGTACCTGAGCCACCACCACAGCATGGCCACTGATAGAGTGGTGTAGGTCTGCATCCAGGAACCAAACCAGGCTGCCAAAGCAGAGTGCACGGAACTTAACCATTGGGCCACTGGGGCTGGACCTGTATTTCTTTGTTCATCATCTGTCTCCCGCTCCTGGAATGTACAGGGACGTTTGTCTGTCAGGTTCACTGCATCATTCCAGGCCCTGGATAAACAGTCAGTGAACGAAGGGGTACAGTAGTTGCACCAGTGGCCCCATTGCCCCACAGAGTGTGGAGTCCTGCTCTAAGAGGGGCAGCAGGAAGCCTTCTGCAGGGGAGACACAGTGGCTCACAGAGGGCACCTGGCCCTGCTCAGCAGCAGCCAAGGACGCAGCGTCAGCTCCTGCTCACCTGTCTGCAGAGCAGGCTGCGGGGCTGGGTGCATTTCAGCCTTGACCTTGCAATCACACGCCCTGAGCAGGACTAGGAGGCCCAGGAGATCCTGGAATCTGGTGGCCATTGCACCTCTCGGCCCCTGCCTTTGTTCCTGGGCTAGGGTCTGCCTCCCGAGACGCTGCCAGCCCTAGGAAGGGCACTCAGAAGGCATCTGGTCTACCTTCTCCTTGGACTGAGCAGGAAGCTGAGGCTCAGAGAGGCAACGAGACTGGCACAGGGTCACACGGCAAGTCAGTGGCCTTGAACCCACAACTTTGGGCTCCCTGCCCAGCAGCCTTCCCCATGTGCCCATTGCCAGAGAGGAGCATCAGGGAGCCCGGCAGAGAGAGTGAAACATGGGGTTAAGAGGCTTTGGACTCAGAAAAATTTCTCTGGCATTCACTTGTTAGGTGACCCTGGGTATATAATTTACCCTTCCTATGCCTCAGTTTCCCCATGAGGTCTCTGCCTGCCCTCTGCTCCTGCTCACATTCCTTCTTCCAGGAAGCTTCCCTGGATGATCCAGACCACAGGAGTCAAACCTACTCTGTGCTGTAGGCTGAGACAGAGAGAAGCTGCCTTTAAGAGGTTTCAGTGGAGTGGGGAGAAACGATGTTAGCCAGGCTAGCCCTCACATGCACAGGGAGGGCGGCCAGAGAGCACAGTGAGGGCAGCTGGGGAGGAGGGGGGGACCTCAGCGAGGTGGGCATGTGCCCACTGCCAGGGGGAGGCTTCTCATGGGGAGGTTGCCATCTGGGCTGGCTCTTTGGGTCAGCGGGCTTTTGATGGTGTCAGACAGGAAGGAGAGAGAGCCAAGTAGGAGAAGAGTATGAACAAATGCAGGGGGCGGCAGGGGAGCCGGGAACCCAGTCAAGTAGGAGAGAAGGGCTGGGATGTTCGTAGTGGGGCAGAGGGCTGGAAAGGAGCTCAGGGCCAGGGTATGGGGCCTTGAATGCCAACCCAGGCCTAGATCCCTGGAGCTTCCCTGGCAGGTGGTGCCTAGGAGTGGCAGGGATTCCTCTCTTCCCCCTCCCTTCTACCACTCTTCATGAGGAGCTCTTCCCAGGCTGAAAATGGGATTCGGAGGGTTTCCCCTCTTCTGCTGTCTTTGTACCACATCCAGGAAGAGAGGGAACTTGCTGTGTCTGTGCCGCGCTCACACACATCTCAGTAAACAGGTACTGAACGGAGGGAGCTCTGAGTGCTTCCAAGATGGCTATGTTTGTGCAAATTCTTTGACATTCTCCCCGTTGAGAGTTGGGAAGGGTCTACACATCCTCCTCTTGAATCTGAGCTTGCCCTGGTGACTCACCATAACGAATAGAATTCGGGGGAAATGATGCCATGTGACTTGCAGGCTGGGTCAGACAAGGACACACAACTCCACCAGGTTCTCCTGGGACGCTGGTCCTCAGAGGCTTCCTCTGACGCACTCCTGCTCAGAACCCCGAGCCTGAGACGCCTGCGCCACGCCGAGAGGCCACGTGAAGGTGCTGAGGGGACAGTCCGGCTGAGCCAGTCGTTCAGCCAGACCAGCCGGGGTACCAGACATGGGAGGGAGAAGCCTCCAGCTGCTGGAGTCACCCCCAGACCAGGAGGAGCAGAGGTGGGCCCCCTGTGGAGCCCTTGCCATATTCCTGACCCACCCAACCCACGAGGGTAAGAAAATGCTGTTGCTTTCTGCAGCCAAGCTTGGGGGTTTCCTACCTGCAAGAGGAACTGAAACGGCCCCCAGGGCCTTACTCAGAGCGTGCCTACTGAGCGAGCGCAGACCGAACATGGGGACGGATGGAAACAGTGGAGAGCCACTGAGCTCCTTTGGGCAGAGAATTATAAAGCTCCTGTAGCCTGGACAAGCTATGTAGTTTGCATAATTTTCCAGTACAAAATGAACACGCGGAGCCCCTTGTTAGGAAATTATTAAGAATTTCAAGACAGCGACAGCAGAGCATCAAACCAAGTGCGGCCTTCCAAATCCAGGCCCCTGAGCAAATGCCAGGGGTGCGCCCAGGAAGCCGGCCCTCCTGTCGCCGCGGCTATCTGCCTCCTCTGAGTCCTCGTCCTCTCAGCGTCCTCATTTCACCTTCCTCTGTCTTCTGCTCCTTGAGGCTGGGGCCTGAGTGTTAGAGTCCCAGGGTGGGGCACAGACAAGAACTCAACCAGCCTGTCAGCTGAGAGGACCCAGTGTCCAGTGAAGTCGGAGCCAAAGGCAGAGAATCCAGGAACTCGGAGGCCTCAGTTTAAGGGCCAGTGTTCTCTGAAGTGCCACTGACCCCCAAATAAGCTGGAGCCTCCACGCTGGGTGAGCAGCAGCACAACAGCACCAGCATTCACAGCCGTCCCCTACAAAGCGCTTTCTAAGGGACAGATACTACCACCATCCCCACAGCACACTCTGGGGACTGAGGGTCAGACCAGGCCAAGCCCACGGAGCCAGCAAGAGTAGGAACAGAATTTGAACCTGGTCTCCCTGGTTTCAAGGCTCCCTCCTCAGTGGGCACTGCAGCTGGGGAGTGTCCCCTCCCGTTGTAGAGCAGCACTTCTGCGGGGGCCGGGGGACCAGGGAGCAGCACCTGAGGGTGAGGCAGGGGAGTGGCTTTCCTCTGGCCACCCGGCTGGGCCGTCAGGTGCCCAGCACTCGGGGTGAAGCCCACGTCAGAGTCCTTGGATTCAGCAGCACGAGCAGAGGTGTTCCTTGAGCCCGCAGGAGGAGGGAGCCCTGGGGAGCTGGGAAGGAGGAACACTGCATTTGAAGTCCTCACCAGGGTCAGCCTGAGGCAGTGACGTCACAACACACCTTTTCAGTTTGGTGTCAGTGGTATTTGCAGTGGGTGGAGGAGGGAGAGAAGGGACAAACAGCAGCAGGGCTGTGTCTGTTGAGGTGGGGGAGGGAGGCCGGGCTGGATGAGGAGGAAAAGCTGGTCAGCTCTAGGAGCGGGGAGGTGTAGTCCTTGGGAATCTTCACCAAACTTTCAGGGGGGGCTGAGAGAGGGAGAGGCAGGGCAGGCAAGGGAGCTCTAGGCGCCCGTGGGTGGGGGACCTCAAAGGGCAAGAAGCATGTCTGCATCACCGGGAGAGAAATTAAACAGCAAGAGTGACTCCCTTTTCATCTTGGGCAGAGAGAGTTGGAATAAGAGCCTGGTGGAGCCAGAGGCCCTCAGCAGCATCCGGCCCAAGCATCTTGCTTTCTGATGAGGGCACTGGGGCCCCAGAGGCTCAGCGACTTGCCCAGGTGACACAGCTGCTCAGAGCAGGGCCATGACTCTGAGCGTGGAGCCCCCACTCCATGGAGCCTCAGCCAGGAGGCCCAGCAGGACTTGCTGACATTTTCTGAGGGCGTTCCTCGCCGGCTCTGTGCTGAATCTTCTCAGAAATGTTCTGCTCCATTCTCACAACCACCGTCCCAGGTCAGCTCCTATCACGCTGTCTCCCCCAGGTCACAGAGAGGGAAACAGGCTCGGTGGCCTGTCAAGGGCCCACCTTGGCAGAGCTGGGCTTGCACACAGGGTGAAGGGCTGGAGGGCAGCCAGATGGGGCCCTTTAAGGCCAATGAGAAGAAAAACCACTCCTTCCGTGTCTACATGCCCTTAACTATTCACATCCCCTATTCAGTGGCGTCTCCTAACAACCCCGCCATGCAGGCCGTGCAGGCTCTACTTTCCCCACTTGAAGGGAAGAAAACCAAATCCCAGAGAAGGCATGACCAGCCCACAGCAGAACAGGAGTCATGACCCTGCCCAAGACGGGACCAGCCTCCCAAGGACAGGCTGGGAAGAGAGGCAGGGAGGAGAGAGAGGAGCCGTGTGCTCAGCTCTCACAAGGCCACTCTGTCTGCCTGGGCCGAGTAGGGGCACTCCACCCCTGGGCTGAGCAGACCATCAGTGGTCCTGGGGCCCCACACCTGCCCAGTCAGGGCTCTCATGTGCCTTTCCTTCCTGCTTTGATCTCTCTGCCTGGAGAGGAATCCTGTCTTGTCCGACAGTCCATCTTCTGCCCGTTCCTGCTGTGTCCCACCCCCTGGAGTAGAGAGAGAAGGGCTAGGAGTGCAGCAAGACCTGCCCCAGGAGTAACCTCCCTCCCAGCTGCTGTTCTTCATCAGCATCCCTCTCTCACTGCCTAGGGACACAGAGCTAATAATTGTGGGGACATGAGCTCCATACTGCAAGAGGCCAGGCTGGCTCCTTGCACATTCAAGGTACAACCTCCACCAGCTGCTTCCCAAATGCCTGCCATGGGACACCAGGATGGAATAGGTAAAAGAATGTGGATGGTTTGATACTCGACTTCTCTACTCTCAAAACAGCAGCCAAATGGTTATGTCTGGGGTGGGCGGCAATTCAGAAGGAAGAGAGACAGCTGAGCCCAGCCTACCTCATAGGGGCAGGACTCTACCTCCAGGTGCAGCAAATCTCCCTCACTGCATTCCAGCCACAGGGCCTTTGCACATGCTATTCCTGCTTTCTCCAGTGTGCTGCCCTCCCCTCGCCCACCTGTTAATGCCTACTCAATTGCCACTTCCTCAGGAAAGACTTCCCTGACTCCAGTCAAGGTGAGGTGCCCTGTTACAGGTTTTCATAGTTCCCTGATCTCTCCATCATAGCAAGTAATACTTAACGTAAAGATTCATTTCTTAGTATTAACATCAGCCTTTCCCAGGAGACTCTAAACTTCATGAGGACAAGATTCACATCACCATTGTGTCCTCAGGGCCCTGTGCCTGGAACATAGTAGGTATTCAGAGAACATTTATTGAATGAATGAATGGTTGGATTGCTCTCCTACTGTCCAGTGGCACTCACAAACCCTGCTAGGCCCCAGGTACCAATTGTTCAGGCTACAGGGCTACCCCAAGTCCAGCAGAATCCCAGGAAGACACCCATGGCCTTCCCATCTGACTCTGGTTGTCAGATCAGGAGGCAGGATAGGAAGGTGAGAATCAGAGCAGCCTAGGGATAGGAGAAGGGGGAAAACCACACAGCCTAGAGGATGGGGAGCTACCCCATCATACAGAAACCTGCACACACACACATGCACACAAACGTGTGTGTATTACATACACATACCCCCAAGTGCATGTTGCTGCATACACTTGTACACACAGACACAAGAGCATGCCGTGTGCATGCACACACACCCCCCACAAGCATACTTCACACCCCTGCACATCCCTTCCCCATGTGGTCACCCTTCAGAGGCCTGGCCCCCACTGACATTCATCCTGCACCCTCTCCCCTTCCAGGAAGCCTTTCTAACAAGGACAGCTCTGGGCTATTGGGATTCCTGCTTCCTGGGGCGAAGTGCTCAAGTCCCCCTGACCTGGACTTCCCAGCAGTGAAGGCCAGCTCACCCAGCTTGGAGCCCTGAGTGGCCTGGGACCCAGGAGCCAGAGGTCCTGGAGGGTCCAGAGTGTCATCCAGGGATGCAGTGCCTGGAGCAACCCTGGGGCCTATCTCCTGGGGTCCTGCAGAGAGCACCTTCCAGCTCCTCAGCTCTGAACATTACTGAGAGGACAGGTTCATGGTCCAACAGAGAGCATTCTGGATGGGCAGCCCAGAGGTTAAGAGCCTGTGGGGTGGCGTCAGGCAGTCTTTTTGTGAATTCCAGTTCAATCCCTTACTAGTTCTGGGACCCTGAGCAAGTTACTTAACCTCACTAAACCTCAGTTTCCCCATCTGTAAAATGAGAATGACAGCATCTACTTAGGTTAGAAATAATGCATGTCAAGTGCAGGGTTTACAGCTAGGACTCAAGAATGACAGCTGTTGAAATAACTGTGATAGTAGCAGTAATAATATAGTAGCAGTCCTCAGAGGTCATCTCAGCCATCCCTCCGTCGCCTCTGGGCATGATTGCCCCAGGAATTAAGTCTGGAAGGGACCATGGGCCCATTTTAATCCACCTTGTTAATTTTACAGATGAGATGCTGAGAAGGGAAGCAGCTTCTGTCTGAGTCAGCCAAGGAGTCGGCTGGGAGCAGAGTTGGGGCTCGAGGTCAAGTCTTTAAACTCTAGGTCCCCACTCTGCCCCTTCCACCATTGGAAACTCATTTTGCTACAACTGGGGCCTGTAAGGGCCTCTAAAGCTGAGCAGGGGGAGGTCCAGGGAGCAGGGAGGTGAGAAGGTCCAGCCCCTTCCACCCCAGCTGGACGCCCAGGCTGGAGGTGACAGCCCCTCCTACTCCAGTTTCCACTGACTGTTCAACTGCTGCCTTCCCCCAGGACAGGCAATGAGCCACAGACACAGGGTCACACCAGGGTGGGGGTTGGGGCAGCCCCTCACAGCAGGCTCTGCCCCAGCCTTCAGTGCAAATTAAAACATTTTCCTTCTCTTCATAATTTTTTTTCTGACACAACTGCCCATGAAATATTTTAATAACATCCCAGAAAAGGTCAGGGAGACGGAATTTCACAGTCCCTGAGCAGGCAGCTACAACGCCAGCCCCTCCTGCAGCACAGGAGATGGAGAGATCCGGCTGACCCCGGGTCTGAGTGGAGAAGGGCAGGGTGGTGGAGGCCAGGGCAGGGCGGTGGGAGTGGGTGGGGTGGCCACGAAACTTGCTATCTGCTAGGAGCTCTGGAAGCTCCTTGGGGAGACTGGGAGATGCTGGCGGGTGGGGGTCACCCAGGGGATGCTTCCACATCCATCATTCACTCCTCCTGTCAGCAGCCTTGGGGCGTCTCACACCCATTCTGCAGATGTGCAAATGAAGGCTCTTGGAGGTGATGTGGACAGACCAGCACACCGCAAAGGCAGGGGCACCAGGGTACACCCCATTTTACTTTGTTCCTGAGCTCCCTTAGGGACCTAGCCCTGCAGCTAAAGCTTATCAGTGGATGGAACAGCCCCTGGGGCTGGAGGGTTGAGACGGTCATGGGCGAGGCTCAGACAGACCCAGGAACTAGCGGCTGGCGAGATGAGCCAGCCCTGGGCAGAGACCCTGGTGGCCACAGAGGAGGCTGAATGCATCTGCTAACCATCCAGAGGGGGCCTAGGAGAGACTGGAGAAGGGGTAGTGGGCACTGGGCAAGGGTCCACGCAGGCCCACAAACCACTCCAGTGCCTGAGGAAACCCAGTTTGAGGACCTACTCACCAGTGCCAACCCCTGATGAGATTGGGCCTGACACATCATGGGTGGCACTGCAGCTGGCCACCAGCCCAGAGGTGTGCTTCCCACACTTTCCACCCCACCCTGCTCCCTCAGCTCTTTCCGGAGGGCCACGGGAACTGGCACTGCAAAGTGAGATGCTCCATCCCTAGGAAGAATGCCAGGGAGGAATCCCTGGTCGCCTGCCAAGCCTGAACCTGACACTCAAATTCTTTGCTGTGTGGTCCCAGGCCTGTGGGAGGGGGGTATCCTCCACCTGTGAGGCCCCTGAAGTACAGGCTGCTTGGGTGTCCTTCCCCCTGACATTTGAAGGTGACTAGGGGGCTGAAGATGCTCTTTATGTCCAGGAGCCTAGAGCCTCTGGCACTCGCTCTCTGGCTGGGCCCCTTGAGGTTGCAGGAGGGTCCATGGGGCCTCAAGCACCAGGTGACTGATTGCAAGGAGCACCTTGGTGAGAGCCGGTGGAGACACGGGCTGGGGAAGAGGGGGCAGAAAACAGCCGCAGCAGACTTAGTGTGTACGTCCGACGGCCTGCCTAGCTAAACATCTGCTTGAAATATTAATAACTGTCAGATGGGAAGGGCCTGGGGGCTCCCTACAGTTTCATACCATCTGTCTGTAGAGTAAACACACTTCGGAGTGGGGGGCTCTGGATCAGCAGCAATGTCTCTGCTTGGAGGGAGGATGGAGCAAGAAATGGGAGCGAGGACTCTGGAGGCCTCAGAGTCGGGAGGGGCAGGGAGGGCAGCAGTTAAAGTCCATAGCGTTTACTGCGCAGCTACTGTGGGCAAGCCTCCGAGCGTGTGTGGCACACATCTACTACTGTGATCTGTGCAGCAGCCAATCCTCTTTGTGCTGATAACAGAAGCCCCTTTGGAATATTCCCTTTCCCATTTCAGCTCTTACACTTTGGATGGGGCTGACCCAACCCCTGGCTCCACTAGGGGGAGTATGGCCCATCTCTGGAAATCGGAATGATGATGATTGGTTCCAGGGTGGCCCAACAGGCTGGGCCAATGAGAATCAGCACCGGGACTTTTGCTGGAACTGCTGAAAAGAGTATTTTTTTCCCACTGGGGTTGATAACTTGGTAAGAAGTAAGCCGTAGGGGCGCTGGTGTCTCTCTCTGCCAATATGAAAAAGCAGAGCCTGGTGCTGAAGCCAGATTCCTGCTCAACTGAGTGCCTGGATATAGCCATGCCTGAAATCACTTATGCTTTTGAGTTACATGAGCCAATCCTTTTATGCTTGAACTGCTTAAAGATTTCTGTCCTTTGCAACCAAGAGTACTGACTGATATAAATGGACACGGGGAGGGGCCCCTTGTCAAAGTCTCAGCCAAGGGCAGCTGGGAATGCCCAGGCAGCCTCAGGGAGCTCATTCTTCCCTGGCATCTGTGCTCAAATGGGGAGGGTCGCCCTCTTCAGAGATGGCTGGCATCTGTCCCCATTAGAGGGCACTTCCAGGGTTCCTGGCCAACCCAGGCTCAGTCCCTCTCAGGGATAAGGCAGAAAAGCAAAGTGTCCTCAGCCTAATCTTACCCTCCCCCAGGTTGGTCCTTTTCCACATGGCTGCCCTGGCCAAGGGAGCCCCATCATGAAGAGTCCAGATGCTTTAACACACAGCTTCTGGGGCTTGGGGGCACCCCCTTTCCCACTTGCCCAGACTCCTTGGGCAAAATCCCTCTGGTTGCCTCCCCATGGTCTGCCTCAGAGCTCAGTGGCCCTGCAAGAGAGTGGGGACTTACCAGGACTGTCAGCACAGAGGTCCCCACAGTGACGTTCTCATATAAGCTGATGTTGTAGAGTGGCTGGCTGAAGATGGGCCGGTTGTCATTCTCGTTGATGAGAGTGATCTTCACCTTGGCATAGCCCACATGGTCAGGCACACTTTCATTGGCAAAGAGCTGGGTGTGCAGAGCAGAGCCCGGGTGAGCTCCCACATGCTCCAGGAGCCCTCGTCCCCATAAGTCCCCCTGGGGCCTTTGCTGGACCGAACCCAGAGCCCATCCCAGTGTGTGCTACTGTGAGTCCCTCCAACAGTGCTTATAGGACTGAGCTGGCTGCTAATTCTGCCAGAAAGGAAGGTGCTGATGGGGGCTGGGCTGGCAGTGCCTGGGGAGCACAGGCTCCTGGTGGGCTTCTGAGGCTGTGACGCTGCCTGGTGAAATTCCACTCAATTCCTGGTCATTTCCTTGTCCTCCTTGAAAAGCGGACACTCAGCCCAGGCCCTGCCATGGCTCAGTGGGCTTCTCTGAGTCAGATCCACAAGGGAAGAATGGGGAGAGGTGGAAGGGGGACTTAAGGGGACGGTGTCACCCCTGACTCCCCTGACATCCCTCACCCAGCCAAGGAGATGGCGAGCGGGCCTTACGTCGAAGTCGTAGCGGTCCACGGTCTCAAAGTCCAGGGGGATGGCCACCCGGATGCGAATGTCTGCCTTCCCTTGGACAGAGGTGGGAGAGATGATGAAGTGGTGGGAGTTGTTCCCCACCAGGTAAACCTCGAACATGCTGTTCAGGCCCTAGTCAAAATGGAGAAGAAACCAGTGAGAAAGGGCATAGGAGCCAAGGCCTGGAGCACTGCTGGAGGTGCAGAAGCAGGGGCAAGGAGGGCTTGCCTACCCCGACCCCACAGTGGTCTGGCCTCCCCTGAGTGATCCTGGCCCAGCTCCCTGAGCCTGCCCAGGCCCTCTGGAAGTCTCCTCCAGTCCTTTTTGCCATCGTCATCCTTTCAGGTGCCCACACTGTCCCTTCTAGGTGGTTTGTTTCATTTTCCATCTCCGGCTCCCTTCCTCTGCCCCAGTGACCCCAACGGGGGAGGGATCTGTCAGCCGCAAGACCCAGCCCAGAGATGGAGGAAAGCAGGTCAGAAGGGAGTGGAGGGGAGAGAAGCAAGTAAGTGTCCACGGTCCACAGTCGGCTTGGACAGGTGAGGGCATGAGGGACCGAGCAGGACACTGCCTCTCCCCCTTCCTCCCTCTGGAACGTGCCAGTCATGGGGAAAACTGGCTCGTTCACACATGGAATGGGAATAACCCAGATGGCTGAGTGGTCAAGTGAATCCTGTGTACCTCATACTGTGGCCAGCCCAGGTGGCCTGGAGGACACTGGATCCCAGAGAGTCCAGGGCTGCCACACCCTTCACGGGCTCTGTGGCCCCAGAGCCCCAGTCCATGGCTTCAGGTGTGTGTGGGGAGTGGTGGTGGAGGAGGGGGTGGGGGGCTCACTCTGCTCAGATGTTTCTGATCATTCTAACTGGGGCTGGAGCTCACGGAGCCCTCAGATACTGCCTGGCTCATCCTCATGCAAAGCATCTGACATCTCCAATGCTACCCAAGTCCCCACATCAGGAGAAAGAGCCACCGCTGAAGTTGGGGGACACAGCTTACTGACCCCCTGGAGCCTGGCCTGCTCAGAAAGTGATTCAGGCTCCTGCATAGGGGGAAATGACCCCCATCCTGGCAGGAGGCCTGTGGCTTGCTGACCCTTGTTGCAGATCCTCAGTGCCAGGACACGTCCTCCTGCTCGTCCTGCATTATCCACCCCAGCCCAGTGCCCAGTCCAGCCTCAAGCTCATGTTTCTGTGGAACTGGGGGTTGACAAGGGGAGCCAGCCTCTCTGCTTGGTTGCCCAGGGACGTTGAGGGGCTCCCATCCAGCACCTGCTCCTGCTGAGGGTGGCAGCCAGGTAACCTGGAAGCTTTACATGGTCAGGGGTGCTGGTCCTGGCAAGGCTGGAGATGACAGCCTCAATGAAGCCTGAGAGTTCACAAGGATGTTAGGCCCCTGGAATCAACCCACAGGTTTTCAAATACATTTGTGGGGTGAATGCATATTAATCGTTACCTGTCAGTTTCTTGAATTTTTTCCATTTACAACTACAAATTGGCCAAACAAGGGCACTGCCATTCTTGGGGTCCAGGCAAACACGGGGGCCTCCAGAGCCCCAGCCTGCAGTGGCCCCCGCAGATCGTGCAGGCCATGCTCCTCCAGCCCTGTCAGGCTGTGGAGTTTCCAGTTCTCCCCAGCGTGGAAGCCAGGCGTCAGATGGAGGGGACCAATTAAATGCCCGAAGGGGCACTAATAGCCAAAGCCAGCGGAGTGTGACAGCTCTCAGCAGGTGACACCAACACGTCTCTCTCCCCTGGACCTTGGCCCCTCCACCACAGGGCCTGGAGGCCCCAGAGGGAGAGGGCAGGCTGAGCTGTGCTGGGGCAAGTGGAGCAACCCCCCACCCCGCGGAGTCCCCTCCCCACGGTGCCCCCCATGCCTCCCCAGCCCTGCCCTTCGCAGGCTCACTTACCAAGTTCTATCAGTGGGAGTCAGTCAGTCAAAGGGTATGGAGACAGAGAAGGAGCCGGAAAGGATGGAGTGGAGGAAGGAACCAGAGAGAGAAGAGGATGAGAACCGAGGTCAGGGTGAGGGAAATGGGCCGAGACGGACCCCAGGAGCACACCCTGCTCCAGAGGAACAGCCCCCTCAGCATCTGACGGGCCACAACCTCTGGGGGTGCCCAGGAGGGTGTGTGTGCGGGGGGTGCACACACGTTCTGGGGGTGGGGAGATCTGTGCAGCCCCACACCCAGAGGAGGGCAGGGACACAGAGGAAGAGACACAAGGGCATGAGGGGTGAGGAGGGGACCAGGGCTCCTGTTTCCCTGAGCTCACTCCGTCCTCACCCAGAGGGAGGTGGGTGGGGGTGGCGCAAGGCTGGAAGGGGAGGGGCCACGTCCCTCTGTCTTACTCCCAGGAGCCTGGACAAAACCCCTGCAGAAAAGGCCCCCTCGTATTGTCATGTTTTAATTTTCCTCACATAGAAAGTGTTAAAGACTTAGTAAACACAGACATGGAAAGTTTTCACTTAGCTCAAAAGGGCACATGACCGTCTCCCTCTTCCCGTTGCCCCAGCCACTCAAGAGACTTCCCGAGAGGCAGCCACCATACCCCTCCTTGGGTCTCTTTCCCCTGAAGTCCATGCCTGTGTGAGCATTACGTATCTCTGCCTCCCCTCTCTGCACAAACAGTGGCACCTGCACACACTGCTCTGCATTGGATTTCTTCCCTTAACTGTGTCTCGGAGGCTGTTCTTTGTAGTAACTGTACAAAGAGATGATTAACAACACAGAACCATCTACTGGACACCTATCCTTTGCCAGACACCGTTCAGAATGACCCTCTGTGGTTACTGTGAAATGGCAGGGGCTCCTTGAGGCCACAGACCAGGCCTCGGGCTGTGTAAACCTACACCAGGGCAGGCACGCAGGAGGTGCTCAGGAAGTGATGGGGCTTCTGCAGCTTTTCCTCACCCAGGACTCTGTGCGATCCTCTTCCCACGGGCCATACAGTGGAGAAGAAGGAACACGGTGCCTGGAAACTCCTCCAGAGGAAATGGAGTTCAGAGAGGTTGGGTGAGCAGCCCAAGGTTGCACAGGTTGTTGGCAGCAGAGTGAGGCTAAGAGCCCAGGCCCAGCTCCCAGGCCTGGGTGTCTCCCAGGCCAAGGGAAGCAGAGTCAGGGCCCGATGTGGGTGCCCCGGATGGAGCTTCGGTGCAATACGAATTACCAGAGCCAGCTAAGATGGTAACACGAAGCACTCCAGTCCCGAATCTAAGAGAACACCAGCAGGGGCACTGCCTGGAGAAGGGGTGTTCTGGACTGGCTTTAGGAATGAAGGCAGGGACAACGGAAGAGCAGAGAAGGGCTTTCAGGTGCAGAAAGTGGCTTTAAACATGGAGTTCTCCATGTGCAGCCTATGTCGGAACCCCCCGGAGGCTGTGTTAAACCAGACTGCTGCCCTCCCGCAGGAGTATCTGATTCAGTAGGTCTGGCCTGGGGCCTGCAAATTTGCATTTCTGAAAGTTCCAGGTGACACTCCTGTGCTGCTGGTCTGAGACCACCGTTTGAGAACCGCTGGCCGAAGCAAAGGCATGGAGCAGGGAACGAATAATTAATGATGGGGCAGACAAGTGAGCGGATGTGCAGAGGGTCCGTGCAGGGAAGCTGGCGGGATTGTGGGGATAGTGGGAGGCTCTGTGGTCTCCTGACTCCCACCGCAGGCACCATCACGAGGGCTTCAGCATCATTTTTGTGAGCAATGGGGAGCCACGCTAAGCTCTGGAGCAGAGGAATACTGGGGTCAAAAGAGGAAGGTGAACTTGGCAGCCATGTGTGAGTCACCCCAGTGCAGCCCTTCTCATCTGGCTACACAGCAGAATTGCCAGTGGAGCACTAAAAAAATACAGACACCCAGGGCCACTACCTGCATCTCGCGGGGTGGGGCCCAGGCAGCTGCATCTTTTCAATGCTCCCAGGGAAGCATGTTGCACAGCCAGGGCTGGAAAGACATCAGCTGGGGCAGGAAGAGCAGCTCGGCAGCATCCACAGGGGTCCAGAATGGGCGAGCAGGGAGAGGCAGAGTGGTACTTCTCCACCGGGCCACACGTCAAAATCACCCAGGGAGCTTTAAATATCCTCATGCCGGGATCATACCCCAGACCAAGGGAGTGAGATGTGGGGCTGAGGATGAGTGAGGGACTGAAGAGATGGATGCCTGAGCTCAGTGTATATTCAGGCTGGGTACCTGGTGAGGCAGGAGCACTGCGTTTTCTGCCCCTTCAGACCATGTCTCTGGGTTTCAACCAAGGAGGTCTGCTCCCCTCTCCTTGATCTGCGGCCAGGGGCTGGAAGTTCACTCAGGTCTGACACTGTAGTTGTCAGGACCCCCTGTACAGCTGTCCTGAGACTCCAGGGCCATCTTCTGGCCAAGTCCCCTCAAGTGCTCAGCCTGCCCCTTTCAGGACCTGCCCAGAACACCAATGCCTGCTGCAATTTGGCCTGTGATTGTCAGCCCCTCGGGATGTGTGTGTGCACGAGAGTGATGTTCACCCAGCTCACTCTAAGTTGGGGCAAAACCCCTATTAATGGCAGCCCTTGGCGGGAGCCTTATATAACAGCTTCCATTTATCAAGGCCCAGCTGTGTGCTTCACACACTTAACCCAGAATCTTCAGGACAGCCCAACATCAGCATCAGTCCACCCTGTACGGAGAAGGAACCTGAGGCCAGAGAGTAACTTGTTCAAGCTGCACAGCTTCCGGGAAGGGATTCGAACTCAGATCTGCTCTGACTCCTTTGGAGGCTAAGCTCTTAACCACTCAGCTCTCCTGGCCTCTCTCATGCCCTTCCCACTACAGCACACTGCTCCCAGTGCATGCAAAGCACTGGCCAAGGAGAGCACTGGCAACCCGCCCCCATTCTCCAAAGGGCAGGAGCGAGGCCCACGGCCCAGGTAAGTCCCAAGGTCAGGGAGCAAGGCAGAGAGGAGCGAAGGCCGGGCAGGTGGAGGGTGCAGCTGCTTCGCGGGACTGGGCGGGGGGCGGAGGGAGAGGGAGGCAGGAGGGCCTCTTGGAGCAGTCGAGGGGCAATTTTGTTGGGAAGGGAGATAAAGAGGAACATCAAAAGGAGTCCCAGAGAGTGTGGAGAGGAGCCCGGTGGATTAAATTCTCTTCCAGCTGGGAGAGGCGATGAGAAGGCTGATAGCCAGCAGCCTCGGGTGCCAGAGCCGGAGCCAGAGCTGCAGTGCCCACCCTCCCCACACTGGGCTGGGGAGCCGGCGGCTGCGACAGTTCGGCTTTATTTGTTTATCGGGAGGGGGAAGGACACATGAAATCACTTCTCTTCCCGCGGTCCCCACCCTGCGCAGCAGGCCTGCCTTGCTCCTGGTGATTGAAGTCTTCCTACTCCCCACGGAGGGCAGTGCGCCAGCCTCCGGCCTGTGTTATCAGCAGCTGCCAGAAGGGGCTGCCGCCACTCCCCGAAACCTTGCCCCCTCCCCACCCCACTGCTGGAAGTGGAGGGGTGGCCTTGAGAGCGGTCAGAGCAGGCACTGTCTGGCAAGGTCGCTCCTGGTCTCTGCAGCTCCCACAGCCAGCAGAGCCAAGGCCACCCCAGCAGTCACCTGGCTCCAAGTTGAGGCAATGCTGTTTTTCAACTATTCATTGAGAGTTTATACGTGCTGGCCCCTCTGCAAACATCAGCTCCTGGACGCTCACCACGCCCCTGGGAGGGCACCGGGTGGCATTCCCATTATTTAACAGCTGCCACACAGGGCCCTTCCCTCCTCTGAGAGACGTGGACTCAGGAGGGCACCTGTTGTGGGCTCGCATGGGGGCGTCCCGGGTCCCCTCACAGCCTGTGCCTGGCTTCTCTGAGGATGGCTTGACTGCTCCCAAGGCCACGCCTGCTGTGCGGGGTGGGGATGGGCTGGGACGAAAAGTGATTTCATGTGTCCTTCCCCCTCCCAACCAGGCTCTTGCCTGGTTCTCTCCACCCTGAGGCCCCTCACTGCTGATGGTGCCACCACTTCGCTCCTTGGAGATGCTCATCTCTCCGCCATTGGTCAGGGTAGCCACTGGGTTGGTGACCCAGTGGTGTGATGCAGAGGAGAGGGCAGAGCACAGGGCTGAGAACCGGCTCTGTCACTTCCTAGCTGCGTGAGCTTGGACAACTCACGTCCACTCCTGGAGCCTCAGTTTCTTCATCTGTGAAGTGGGGAGAAGAGGCATGCCCACAGGATGAAGAAGCAGTGCCGTCTCTTTGTCCCACCATGTTTTGGTGGGTGACGTGAATTGTGTTTTCTTGCCTAAGACAGGAGGCTCCCTGATGACAGGAGTCTTTTGTGCTTTTTTCCTTTGTACTCTAAATGCTAGGGGACCCTCACCCCACCCTGTGAAGTACAATGTGCTCTGGAGAGGATCTTAATTCCCTTCAATAGAAGAGGAAAGACCAGGGTCATGGGAATGCAGGGCTGGCTGGAGAAGGGCCGCAAGGACAAAGGCAGTCTTTACGTTGGGGGTGGTGGGACTGTACCGTGTTGTGAATCAAGACAGACAAGGGCCAGGGTCCTCAGGAGGCACCCAGAGAGCTCTGGGGCTGGAGGGCAGCCTTAGTCCAAGCTGAGAACAGGGCTGGGGACCTGGAGTGCAGAGATGGGCCCCTAGAGTCAGTGCCACCCTCACAGAAGCCCCAGCCAGAACTCAGCCCTGCCACGGAAGAGCCCGGTGACCAGTGAGTCCAGGGTGCAAGGCCCCAAGTGGTGGCTAAAAGCACAGCCTTTGGAGTTGGGCCAGACTCCAGACTCAGTCCTGCCTTTCAGCTACGTGACTTTGCACAAACAATTTTGCCTCCTTGAGCCTCAAATTCCTCATCTGTAAAATGGGAAGGATGAGGGCTAGCTGACAGGGCTATGTGGGTGAGCTGCGGAATCTTGGTAATGTGCCTGGGATGGAGTAAGTGCCCAATAAGGGAGAGTTACTATTATTGTTCTAGGGGAGGAGGTACCCCTGGGGAGGGGCTGATTCCTAGACCTGGGGCAGGCAGAGAAGGGCAAAGGCCTGGATGCGTGCAGGGGTGAGGGGACCCCCCATCCTGGGCAAGGGGCCGTAGGTCTCCCTCCCTCCTCCACTGTGCTCTGTTGGTCTAATCCATGCTATTGAGCGGCAGAAAATCAAAGTCCACCGAAGATGTGTTCTTTATCTCTCCTTTGTCCATCCTTCCACCTAATTAACCCCAATCAGACATGCCAAAGTGAACCTTGGCAGGAGGCTGGCCTCTCCTCATCCCCTTCACCCCAAAGCTTGCTGCTTCTCCCTCCAGCCCCCTCACCTAAGGGGGCATCCATTTCTCTTGTCCTGCCTGCATCCCTGGGGCAGCTGTCCTGTGCGCACTGCACGAGGCTGTCCACCGTGAAGTCAGGGAGTCTGAGGGCAATGGGAAGGAGCCCTGTGGCCATCACTGCCTCCATCCCCTAACTCTGTCTCACCCCCCAGGGACCTTCAAGTTCCAGAGTCTTGGAGAACTGATGCCTCCCCTGCAGTTCCCAAGTGAAGGACCACCTTCTTTCTCCTCGTGTTCCCCCATCTCTTGCTGCTCCTGGGCACAGAGTCCCAACTCCAGGGACCCAGCAAAGCCCATATCACAGAGTTGGTAGCTCAGCCCTGCTGTCTCTTTCTCTTCTGCAATCCAGGCTTGTCTGGCAGAGCCTCAGTTTCTCCACCCTGGAAGTGGGCCACCACCCAGGCCTCCATCACGATGAAGGATGCTGCCCTCCATTTCAGGCTCTCAGCCCACCTATACCAGCTCCCCAAGCTCCTGTGCTTTGGGCCCTTGAGCAGCATGAGCAGGAACTGGTGTTCTCTGCATCTGCCCTTAATCGCTGTGTGACTGGGGCAGGTCATTTTTTCTCTCTGGACCTCAGTTTCCTGATCTGCAAAATGGGAAGCATGGACTGGGTGATCCTCCAAGGACCCATGAACACTCGCTGTGCTCTTTCAAATGCTTTCCACTCCTCCCCTCAAGATTGCTCTCACTTCCTCCCCTCCTCCCTCCTTGCCTCTGTTACTCCTTTCTCTTCTCTCTGATCTTCTGTTTCCTCTCTTCCCTCTCCTCTGCCTCTCTTTCTTCCATGCCTCTCCTTGCCTTCTTCCTCTTTCCCCCTCACCTCTCTCTTTTCCATTTTCCTCTCTCTTTTACCTCCTCCCTCCATCTCTCTTCCTCTCTCCTCCTCTCCTGTCACCTGTCATCCTTCCTCTGTTTCCCTCTTTCCTTCCCCCTCCTCCATCCCTTTCTGCCAGACTCCCCCTCCCCCCATGTTATCTGTTGAATTCCACACACGCCTGCACAGACGGGATCAATCCGACGCTGCCTTGCCTTCAGCTTATCTCTGCTCCAAATGATTGATTTTCCCTCTTTAAGAGTAATTTGCTGGTGAATTCCATGTATTGCAAAAACCCCTGTGAAATCTAATTCAATCCGATTGGCAGCTGGCACTTTGGGGAAAGAATACTAGAAGCTGTCAATTTCATAGTGCAGACGTGTGTATTATGCGTTTACAGAAGAGGGTGCGAGTGAGCAGGTGCTCCTCACCTGCACGTGCACACAGACACTCCCCACCCTCCCATCAGGAGGGATCTTGTCAGCCCTGCAGCCAGCCCCAGCTCTTCTGGAAAACGAATTATAATGTGCATTGGGTACTTGCATCAAGGTAAGTGAGGGACAGGTGCTTTCAAATTCTGTTTTCCTAATTTGTAGCCCATCACCCTAGTGCACTATGGGAGTCTGACACTTCCAAAGCCCAGCTACACCTGACCACTTGTCTCCCTCCTACCCCCCTCCCCCCATCCCCTCCTGTTCCTGGGCACAGAGTCCCACCTCCAGGGACCCAGCAAAGCCCATAACACACGGTGGTAGCTCAGTCCTGCCGTCTCTTTCTCTTCCGTATTCCAGGATTTTCTGGCTCAGAGCCTCAGTTTCTCCAGCCTGGGACTGGGCCACCTCTCAGCTTGAATCAGAGATGATGTGGCACTGCTCCTAGTTGACCAGCTGTCCCAGTTTGCCTGGAACCTAGAGGGTTCCCAGGATGTGAGACTTAAAAGTGTTAAAACCTGGGCAGTCACGGGCAAACCAGGATAGTAGGTCCCCAAAGCGATGTGGTGTGTCTAAGAGCCCAGCGCGGGTTAATTGGCATCACTGCCCAGGTGTGGAGGTCATGCACTTGGTGTGGAAAACAAGGAGTCTAAGCATCTAGCTCCAACCACACCAGCCCCAGCGTCCTACAGTGCTCCCCAAAGGCCACGCTGACTTCAGAGGCTCCAGCCCCCATACAGCTCATACATAGGTGCTGGCCCTTACCAGTGAGGACAAGCACACAGCTGACCAGCGGCTCTTGCTCAGCCCTGGTGACCACTGCTCTGGGTGGGTCCCATCTGGGGGTCATAGGTGCCACCTGTGTCCACCAGATACAGCAAAGCTAATTGTATCCACCCCCAGAGTTGAAACCAGCCACTCTGGCCTCATTTCTATGCCGCAAATAGGCATTTCTGGTGGGATCCAAATCTTTGGGCTGCCCTGGGCCTCTAGGGACCAGACCAATCAGCCAATGAGTACTTACTGAAACAAAGGAGCTTTACAGGGGACTGGCCAGGAGGGCTAGGCTCCCCTTAATAGTGCCTGTGGTCCTGGCCAAAGGGTAAGCTTTATGTGGAAGGCCCAGGGGTCACAGGGACCTTTCCAGGCCCAGACATACAGGGAGTGCTGCCACAGGTCACCTGGACAGTGAATTATGAGGCTAGAGCTCTTAATTCCAGGACAATATGCTCCACCCCCCACCCACCAAGATCCCAAGGGAGCCAGACCACGTCCCCCTCCTCCTTCCCTTTCTCCCCGCCACCTCAAGTGAGAAGCTTAACAATTCCTTCCTCATGGCCCTGCCTTGCAAACCGGGTGCACCTCCCGGCACAGGTGGCCTCCTCTGTGACATCAAAGTCTGCTATTCTGATCACAATCTGCCCTCTTGGACCTGACCCCTAGACCTGGCTTCAATCCCCTCCCCCACTCCACCAGCAAACCCTACCCTGGAGTTCTGGTTGGGGTTGGGGCATGGGCTAAAATGGGTGTAAGTGTTCTCAGAGGTGCAGGGAGGAGAGTCCAAAATGCAGGCAAAAAGAGTGCGCATCCCAGGCTACCCAAAGCCCAGAACTGCCGGCCCCTCTCCCTGGAGCCCTTCCAGGATGACCACGTGGCCTGAGGGGCAGGGCCGGGCAGGAGGAGGTGAGGGGGCGTCCAGCCCTCTACTTTGCATTCTAGGGGTCTGGAACAGAGCAGGCGGGCGCAGAGGCAGGGCAGGGGCTGCGCCTTGCTTGTCCTGAGTGGCTGCCCGGCTCTGACTATTTACCATGCTAAAACTATTTCCCTGTTCCCACAGAGAGAGAAATGTGCGGCAAGGCAAAGAAATCTAAACGCCTTATGGAAATCAGGAGGGGGACACGGCCTGCTGTGAATCACACCATTTTATATTCCTCTGCCTCTCTAACAGCGAGTCCATCTTCCCCAGGCCTCTGGGTGGCAGGGAGGGGCTGAGAGGGCTGGCTGGAGGGGGCGGGAGAGGAGGAGAGAGCCCTGGAGCTGACAGGCGTTGTGACCTGGGGCATACAGTCTCCCGTCTCTGGGCTGCCTTTCAAAATGAAGAATCCCATTGCCTCAGGAGGCCCCAAGGGCAGAGCTCAGGACTATTTAGCGGCCATAAACCTGGGTGTCCTGGGATCCTGGGAGCCAAGAGAGTGTGTGACTTGATCTCCCTCCCCCCATGGCCCTCTGCCAAGTGGAGCTGCCCAGCCTTGGGTCCCCTTCCCCATGAACAGAGGCACACAAATGCCCTAAGGTGTACATCCCTTGGCTGGAACAGGATGCTGGGCTCCAGGCAGATGGGTGACCACACCTGGTGACAACCCCATGTGTCACTCAGCTGCCCCTGGGCATCCTGTAGTCAAACCTGGGGCACAGCTGCCCAGGCATGCAAAAAGCCCCTCCCACTTGACACATACCATGTCTTCCAAGGCACACAATAACTATGGTTGTTTGGACAAAGGAATAAACACATGAATGAATGGGCTGCCTGTGTGTTTATCTGTGAATGCGTGGGTGTGAGAAAACATCAGAGAGGAGAGAGAGATAGAGAGGGAGGAAGGTGGGAAGGAGGGCAAGAGAGAGATGATCAGATTTAAAGAGACACTAAGAGAGAAATAGAGACTCGGAGAGACAGCAGCGTGGGTGGGTGGAGGGCATTCAGATGGGGAACTAAGCTGAGGGAAAGATGAGACCAGGAAAGCCGGGCCACGGCCCAGCAGGCTGGTGGCAGATGCAGCAGCTCCCATCTCCTTTTCCTGCTCCTAGCCTGCCCTTTTGAGCTTCTCACTCCCACCACTGGGACGCTACCCCAGCCTCATCCCAACCCCTGCCTTTCCCCAGACCCCACAGCCAGTCCCTGCCCATTCTGCTGTGTGCCTTCACCCTCAGTCACTCTCCTCGTTCTCCTTGTGTCCAGATAAAAACACAGCTCTGAGGATATCACTCATGCTCAAGACCTGTCGACGGCTCTTGACTGCCTGCTGAATTAGGTTCAAACTCACCATGGCATTCAAGGCCCCCCAGCCTATCTTTTTGGCTTTATAGGAGGGTGTATGTTACATATTTGCTGAATTAAATGACAGTGGAGAGAAGGATGGTGATCTGAGTCTAAAACTCTACCAGTGGTGCTATTTGTGCTAGACCTTTCACTTCATATTTTTGTGGGGGCAGTCTTTAATAATTTATAATTAACATGCAGTGAAATTGACATTTTTGGGTATACAGTTCTATGAATTTTACCACATGTATAGATTTATGTTACCCCCATCACAACCAGGATACAGAAAGTTCCATATCCCCCTCTCACCCCAAAACTCCCTGTGCTATCTGGTTCCAGCCCCCCTCTCCTGCTCCTAAGCCCTGGTAATCACTGACCGGCTCTCCGTCACTGTAGTTTTGCCTTTTTGAGAATGTCATGGGAACACGCAGGATGCAGCCTTTGAGACTGGCTGCTTTCACTCCGCCTTATGCCTTTGAGATAGAATGAGTTAGCTTATCTGCATGGACCGCAGAGGTGGAGGGAAAGTCCTGCATCCCTCTGCGGGGTGAGCTCCGGGGGAGGGCTTTGAAGGCAGTGGGAGAAGAGGGTCAAGTGGATAAAAAAAAAGGCTGGATAGGCCAGCTCTGTAAATGTTAGCGGATTTGGACATTCCCTAATGAGGGCAATTAAGAGTCATTATGCTGAAAACAGAAAAGTAAACACAGACACGTATGCTAATTAGTACTGCTGACGGATGTTAGGAAGGGCTGCCTCCTCTCTCTTCTGGGTCCTGCCCCTTCTCCTGCCTCTTAAGGCCCCCTTCCTCCCACTGCCTTGGTCACTCTCCTGTCCTTCAGTGCTCCCTCTCAGCTCCCTCCTCCCTCAGAGGCGGCTCCATCTCAGTCATCTTTGCTGGTTCATCCTCCTCTCCCCTAACGTGACCAGTGGGGTGCCCTGGGCTGCTCAGCCCCCAGCACTCCTCTGGGCCCTACCCACACTGTTTCCTAGGTGAGCCCACTAGACCCTTTGCTTTCAACACAATCCAGATGCTGGTGACGCTTACATTTCCATCTCTAGCCGGGACCCACACAGTGGTGGCTGGAGCCACCTTGGCTCCTGGAGGCTTCCAAGAGCCAACGGTTAGGGTTCCAGGGTCTAGGAGAGCCAGCTGGGGTCACAGTGGTAGGCGAGATCAGCCATGGCAGGAGTATTCACACCACAGAGATCACTAAATGCTGCAAACGAGGGTCCCCCACTCTGGAGCCGCTTGTTGATTTACCAGCACACCCCCTCGGCCTTCTGGGAATGTCCATTTGGATGTGTAGCAAGCATGTCAAATGGAACATGTTGAAAGTTTACCTGCGGATTCCACCTTCCCCTCCCCAAATCGACCTCTTCACCATCTCAGGGAGCAGGAATTCCATTTTTCTAACTGCTCAGGTCAAAGGGCTCTGGCAGTCCTTCTCAGCACGCTCACCACACACGCGAGCACATCAGCACGTCCTGCTGAGTCTCCCCTCTGACAGGCCCCCGAGCTGTCAGCTTCTCCCTCCTCACAGCATCTCCCTGGCCACTTACTGCGCTCACCTCCTGGCAATGGCTCTGTCCTGTATTCTCTACTGTATTCACCTCGGGCAGCCAGAGCATCCTTTAAAAAATTTTTTTTGAGATAAAATTCACCATTTTAACCATCTTAAAGTGTACAATTCAGTGGTTTTTAGTATACTTACAGTGTTGTGAAACTACCACCTCTGTCTAGTTATAAAATATTTTCATCATTCCAAAAGGACTTTGGCGGTTGTGTTCACTTACGAGCAGTACCTGGATTAGCACCCGGCACACAGTGGGTGCTCAACAAAGATTTGTTCAATAAACAAACTAACGAATTGATGCCCACCTTGCACTCAGTGTGGGGTCCCCCAGGCTGCTGGGCACCTGCTGCCCCGCGAGCTCCACTGGCCTCTGTGTGGCCTTTGCCTGCTCTGTGAACTTACGGAGGTTTCCTCGCTGAGCCCTGTTTTGCCCACGTGGGACAAGCAGAGATACCATCTGCCTGTTTGGCACTGGACTCAGGGCACCTGTCAGGATGGAGGGCAGGAAAACCCGCTCTTCTCTGTCCTGATCAGCCTTCTAACCAGGGGCTTGAATGCATAACAACTTGATTTTGAAAATTCCTTCTCATCCTCAATTCCTTTTTCAAATTGAATGGGTAACAGATGGAGAAACTGAGGCCTGGAGAGGGAGAAGGGAGCGTCTGCCCTATGCCTTCATGGACAGAGTGACAACACAGACAGGACATCTCACCTTGCCATGAAATGCCTCCCGCCCCGCCCCACCCACCCCTGCACCGTTCTCCCCTTCCAGGGGTCAGAGTCCATAGGAGCCATGGAGAGCAGGCCCTGGGGACGAGGCGCCGTGCCCTCCCTGTGGCCCCCACCACCCAGCACGGTTCTGTAGGGCCTGTTACTTGTTGACTAGGATGTCTCACAGCCATGGTCACGGAGATGGGCTAACACCCAGGCACACCTCCCAGCTGAGCTGTGCGGACCCCTACCCTTTGAGAGAGGGGATTAACAAGACACACCATCTATTGCTGTCAGCGGCGTGACAGGGGGTGTGGGAGGAAGAAACCACGTTCTGGGAGGAGCGTCCGTGGGTGTGAACCAGCCAGGAGGCGATGGAGAGAGGAAGAGGGGTGGAGCACGAAGTTTGTTAGTTCTGCTTCTGATCCCAGTGGGGGCTCTTCAGGAAGCCCAGCCGCTGCTTTTGGGGAGCGGGACTCCCAGAATAAAATGCTTCCCACACCTTCGCATCCATGCCAGTCCTGCTAATGAGCAAGGGTGGTGGTGGGTGTGGGCAAGGAGACCACCCCCAGGGAGGTGGGCAAAGGGGAGCAATCCTCAAATCCAACAGGAGAGATGACCTCCAGCTGCTGGAGGGGACTCGGGCCAGGCACTGGGGCGGGGAGGGGGTGAGGAATGGGCACTGGTGCCATAGCTGCCAAACAGGCCCTGCCTGCTTCACACCCGCCAGGGCTTGGGGCCGTGTAAAGAGCATGCTAATTAGATTTACGGATGAGACTAAATTAGGAGGTGTCTGAAGCACCCGAGGACACCCTCTGGTCCTCAGGGAGGTTGGAGCTTACCATGCTGGGAAGAATCACACCACGGGATGCAGCCACGCACAGAAAAATCCTAATAATCATCGTCGTCGTAATAAGAGCCTTGGCGAAGGCAACTGGGGAGAAATTAATGGGAAAAGCACAGACGGGGCTGCCCTGCTCCCCCTGGCTTCCCTTCTAGAGTGGCTTTGCTCTGAAGTCAACAGATATTTTCCTGGAGAGTTTAATCTTGGGGGAGGAACCCTAGAAATGTGAGCTGAAGCTGTGACACAACAGAGGTCTTGCAAACAGACCCCTGCCCACCGCCAGGGCAGAGGGCGGGGGAGCAGAGGTGCAGAGCACCACGGATTCCAGGTACCAGCTGTGTTGACACTGCTTTGGGTGGACACTTAACCTCTGCTATGCAACAGAGTCACCAGAAGACATTTTAGAAATAGGAGCAGCCAGAACAGACACCTTGGCCTGGGGAATGGGGAACGAGGTGAAGACAATGCTGACCTCCACTTCTCCACATGCCTCGCCTTGGTTGCTCCCTGTACCAGAGCCCTCACCCCCTACCTCCTCTCAGCTTTACTTCACTGATGAAATCACAAGCTGGGTGACAGGTACAGCATGTCAGAGGCATTTATACCTCCGGAGGGATTCTGTGGGAGGTGTGCAATTTCCAGCCAGATCCAGTTATCTCCCTGATGGAGGGAAGAAAGGTCTAGATAATCACACATCCAGAGAATGCACAAACCTCCCTCTGCCTCCATGGGATGCTGACTCCGCGCCTCCTCTCCTCGCCCCACCTCTTCCCTGCTTCTAGAGTTTGGTGGCTAGTTCAAATTGCTTTGGAAAATAGGAAAACGGAGGTCTGTGCCCTGGGTTGCATCAGCAGGTGGGGAGGGTTTAGGGCAGCTGGGACCGTGGCCTGGGCTGGCAGGGGCGCATATTTCCCGGGTCTCTACCGCAAAGCAGATGCTGGTGGAAGGATTTATGGGGCCCAGTTGAACAGTGGCCTGGAGGGTCCAGAGCTGGGAAACGGACCCTCAGCTGAATGTGTGACGCAGAGCAAACAGGCCCCCTGCTCCCACCCTACCCAGCCCCACCCCAAATGGCTCAGGATGCCAGCTCCGAGAACCAGCGGATCGTCAGCCTTACAGCAAAAGCCCGAGGAGGGACTAGGCTGAGGCGGCAGTCAGTGAGGACGGGAACTGCGGAGGCTCACCTTTTTTGGGCCATGGACCCCCGATAGCCTAGTGAAGCCCACGGACCGCCTTCTCAGAATAACGTTTTTAATTGCATAAAATAAAATACATGGGAACACAGAGTCAACTAACTATTTTGAAATACAGTTACCACAGTATTTTAAAAGGGTCTTATAGTAGAACTGTGTGTTTCTCAATGCATTAAACATGAGATTTGGCAGCAGGTGTAATACCTGCTGTAATTTCCAGGTAGTGACGAGTGTAAATGCTGTTTTGAGGTCTCTGTAACACCTGTAATGTGAGATGGAAATATTGGCGAACTCTTGTGGAGTCCGAGCCACGGTACCACTACGCTACACTCTGTGGTTGGCTTCTATTTCCACAATTAAAGGGGGCTGAGGTTCAGCTGGAAGTCAGTGGAAATAAAGAGACAGATTTTTCTCCATCCAGGGTCACAGATGCCTTGGGGGAGGGTCCGTGGGCCCCCCTCCCGGGCTAAGAACCCCTGGACTGAAAGGAAGCCTGGGAGGCGCCGACAGAGATGCAGCCACAACCCTGCAGGGCCGCGTGTGGAGAGGGGCCAGAGAAACAGCAGGCCGGACAGACTGACTAATGGGAACAAACGCGAAAATAAATTTAAACAAATACAAGGCCGCGCGCTGTGGCTCCCTCACAGGCCTGGAACACACGTGGAATGGAAAATGAGGGGGATGGATAAAAATAAAGGCCGAGATTAGCAGGAGAACAAGAACAATCCCCTTCTCACTGCCCCCCCCCCCCTTCCCGGCAGATAAACCCAGTATCTCGGAATATGGCTTTTTCTCTCGTCATTTACTTTCTTTTATTTATTTATTTGGTAATGTTTTCTCCTTGGGGAGGTGGGTAATTCTCTCTGTTTTTTTCCTATGCCCCTCAAACAAATGAATCGTGTCATCTCCTGGCTGAAATAGAAATTAGGTCCTGCCAGATGTGTCGTCGTTCACCTCTGCGGTGCAGGTGCCCCTGCTGCCTTACCGCCACCCCCAGCCATGCTGGAGGTGGAAGAGCCACCAGCGAACCAAACCTTTGAGAATGGGGAGCCGTGGTGACAAATGTGGGGCCCCACAGTACATGCATGAGGCATAGGATTGAGAGTTCAAGGTGAAGTTCTGTGACCTGGCTGTGTGACCTTGGGCAACCCCCTTAACCTCTCTCATCTTCAACTTCTTCCTCTCTGAAAAGGACACAATGATACATGTATCTCATGGGCTGGGAATATTAATTGTTAAAATTTAAAGAGTGATTTCCATGGGCATTGTTCTAAGTATATATATTAACTCATTTAATGCTCAAAACAACTCTGTGAGGTAGGTACTATCATTGTCTCCATCTTGCAGATAAAACTGAATCTGAGAGGATAAATAAGTCCCCTAATATCACAGGGATCAGAAGTTGCAGAGCCCGAATTTGAACCCAGGTAGTCTGGCTTCAAAGCCCTTATTTTTAACCACTCCAGCTGCCTTTCTCTTTCTTACCTAAGAAGGGATGCTCCAGGGGGTACCAAATAAACAATCACACGGGCGGGCTGGGACAGGTCAGGGGGACGATGAGGCCCACAGAGGTGCCGGGCCCCTCTGCCCAAGGCAGGGACAGAGGCAGCTGGAGCAAGTTCAGGGCAGGGAGATGGCCGACGTCGGGAGCAGGGTGGAGGGGAAGGTCAGGTGGCACCCTCCCCTGCCTACCCAGGTCCTCTTGGACAAAGAGAATGTCAGGATGTGTAGAGTCCTGAGGCTGACTGGTCCAACCTATGGCTTTCCAGAGGTGGACACTGAGACACAGTGGGGACTCACCTGGCCTCACTCCACGTGTGAGGAGCAGATGGGTGGGACGCAGCTTCCCTGTCTGCTCCCCGCCCTCTCTGGGCAGTGGGGCAGGTCTGGCAGCGGAATGCCACGGGCAGAGGTTAAAACCCTGGGCCCATTCTAACGGGAGAGCGTTTGTCACAAAGACAGAAGGTGGCACTCAGCGTCTTCCCGGGAAGCGTGTGGAAGGCAGTTTCTATTGGACTTTTTGGGTTTCATTATAAGGGGACTGGGGTTCTCTGGCTTCCTGCAGACACCTTAAGAGGAAAATGTCTAAACTACATGGGAGCCTCAGCTAGACGCCAGGAAGCACGTGCTGGCTGGGATAGGTGGGCAAGGAGGGGGAGGTTTTCTGTGCAGGAGCCTTTGCTAGTTGCCCTGCTTCCTCCCTGACCGTCCGTTTTCAACACAGCCATCCACTGGCTCCTTAAGAAAGGTGACTCAGAGCATGCCAACCCCCTGGCACCCTGCCGGGCTCTGCGGCCTGGCCTCCTACGGCTCTCTCCAGCTCCCCGGGCCAGCCACATGGGCCTCTTTTCTGCTGCCTGAAACTGCCAGGCTGTCTCCCTTGTGGAGACCTCCGCCCTTGCAAGGGAGCACCGCTGCTGGAATGTTCTCCCTCCGCAGCTCCACGTGGCTGCCTCCTCCATACCACTTAAATGCAGCTAATAGGGCACCTCCTTGGAAAGACTTCTGGGACCACAGAATTGAAAATATCCCCCTACCCTACCCCATTACTCACCCTGTCTACTGACTTCTCGACATTCATTTACACCTGCAATGATGTTGGTGCTTACTCCTCCGGCTGCCCCACTGGAATAAATACAAGCTCTTGGAGGGCACTATCTCCCCAGTGGCGGGCACACAGTAGGTACACAATAATGTTTATCGAGTGAATGCATGCATAATGTCACCACCTGTGTAAATTTCAATATAGTCCCTCAGAAAGGCGGGGGGTGGGGGGTAGGTGGTAAACTAATGAGGTCTAAAGGCCATTCTGAAACAGTTCCAATTCTCAGAAGCAGCCAGAACCAGGCAGTAGAGGCCTCTCTGGGGGCATATTGGCACCCCACTCTCCAGTCCAACCCCGCCCCTCTGCAAAAATATTCTCAAGGACAGCAGCAAATATGTTCTGAGAAGTTGCAGGTCAGAAACGAGACAGAAATAAAGTGGATCAAATCTCTCAACTCCTGAGAAGAAGGTAGAATGCAGGAGAATGGTATTTCTCCTGATGTTGCGGGAGAGGAACTGTCAATTTTCAGCTAAGTCAACTGGGAGGGGTCGTGCACAATGCAGAAACACTGTTTAGAAACAACCCCCTTTGCTGGAATTTGTAAAGCAGCCAGAGGCACGATGGGCTCCCACACTCCCTGCTCTCCTCCCCAGTGCTTAGAGGCAGGATGCGGAACAGATACTCCACTTGCATCTATGTAGAAGAGTGTTTTCTAGGATAACTGAACAGAATATTCTAACCATCCCAGGACCCTGCCGTGCAGGTGGGCAGACACAACGGCCTGTGGCCGGCTCAGCTGTAGGAGGACCAGGGAGCTCTGTAGGTACCATAGGGAGAGGGAAAGCTGACCAAACTGGAGGAGGCACAGAGCGCATGGCGGGCAGGGGTGGGTTAGCATACGGTAGGATCCAAGTGTGTTCTTGAGTGTCGAGTGTGTTGCTTATGTCCTGTGGCTTCCAGAAAGCCAGGAGAGACAAGAGGAGAGCCATGAACAACCAGGGCGCGGGGAACGAGGCTGCCACAGGCTTTAATTTGAAACTCAGAGATGGGCTCCCACATCAAGGCTGACTCCTGGGGGCTTTGCCTGGAGATTTTTTTTCGTGATTTGCATTTCAACCGTCTATTTGCATCTCAACTGTCACGCGGTACAAATGGGCTGTTCTTGGTTTCAGCCCACCCCAGCCTTTCCTTTTCTGCCTTCTGTGACTTTTCTATAGCTGGGCAAAGGAGAAGAAATTACTCGGCAAGACTTGACAATGAGGACGGAGTCCTTGGGAGATAGAAAGAGCCTCTTTCAAGAACCTTTCTTGTTTTGAATGGTCAGGCAGAGCCTGAGATTCAGCAAGAAACTGAGCAGAATCTTAGGTCTGGAGGGGATGGCAGACATTAGCTAGTCTTTGTGAATTAGATTAGCCTCCTTATTAGGAATGACTGCCACAAAGTGCTGACTGAGAGATTAAACTTCTTCCTGCTTCCCCTTCTGTTTTCCATCAGCACCCTCTACTGTCCCACAGTGGACTTTTGAGGTCACCTTCCTACATTAACTCTGCTGGAACTGGGCTTCAGCATGGAGCACTGACGGACGATCCAGGTTGGATAAGGCCCTGGGTCACCTCGCTGCTACTTTTATCACTTACTCGTGCTTTAACTCAACACAGTACCTATTTCTGCAGTGCCTCCCATGTGCCAGACAGAGTGTGAGGCACTGGGTACACTGGTGGGCAAGAGCAGACCGGCCCCCGCCTGTGGCTCGGCCAGTCTAATCCGGGAGACGGATACTACTGAGATCATCACTCTGACAAGCGCAAAATCAGCCATGGTGAGTGCAAGGCAGGGTCGCAAGGCCCCAGGGAACTATGACCAAGGGAGTTCGCCTCTCCTCGTGCTCCCTTCCCTCCTCCAAGTTTGCTCCGGGAACACATTTTCTGCCACGCCTAGCAAATCTAGTCACGGACACCCAGATGCAACTCCCAACAGACGTCTTCTCCCCTCAGAAAGCGAACTGGAAGAAATGACAATTTTTTAAAAGTCTCTTTTACAGAACCTGTCTGATTTCTCTTTGGGGTTCCCTGATTTTTCACAGGTTCTGGGCACTCGGGCAGTGCTCAAGAGTCAGTGGCCTCTGTCTGCTGTTCCTGTTGGCAACATGGCTGAAAGCTCCACCCGGGAGCCCGGGCCCTGACCCTCAGCACCCAAGACTGGGCCCTGGGAGCATGGACCTGTGTAGATCTGAATCCTCCAGAGTTTTGGAGAGTGAAGAGATGGGAGACATGAAAAAGAAGGGCAAATTAGAAAGCATTTATCCCTCCTGCTTATTTAGGATCAGCCCAGGACCATGTCTGCGGTGGCTTGAGTACAGTGCTACTGGGAGACTGCAAGACGACCCCGATGACCTCAGGGCGGGGGCGTCTGGGCTGAGGGGCTGCCTCTCCCCTGTGATAGTTCTCTCTCTGCGCCTCACCCTGCCTTGGAGAAGGGGGACCCTGTGGAGAGGAGGCCAGTCCTCTGCTGTCAGAGGCAGTGGCCAACTCCCTGGGGAAGCACGGAATGGTCCCAGGCAGTGCTGGGCACCCTGTCCACAGTGGGCATGCTGATGCCTCTGCCTGGGGGGGTGTGGTCACTAGTGGCAGGCTGGACCCTGACAGCCCTCAGCATTCCTGCAGATGCTTCAGACAGGCTTTCAGCAAAGGGAGCCTGAGAAAAACCCAAGGGGTCAGGTGACCTGGAAATCCCCCAACCCCAGAGCGGGGCCCTGGGGGTTCCGGCCCTGCTGGTGCCGATGCTCCCTGGACCCATCTGGTTAACATCCGTGTGTGGCAGGCACCGTGCTAAGTCCTATATACGTGTCATCTCATCGCCTCCTCTCCACATCCCTCATCCACAGTGCTCGTGGTGGACACAAACATGTAGCTGCTTCCTCACTTTCCCCAGCCTTCTGGCAGTCAGGTGGGGGAACATAGCTAGTTCTGTCCCCTGGTCCTGGCTGGAAGTCACAGAGCCACTTCCGGGATGAAGCATAGAAGAGCTGGTGCTTTGCCCCCTAGCTGTCCCCTCCTACGGCAGTGACCAACGTAAGTGGGCAGTGTGCCCTTGATCACCTACACAGAGGGAGGCTACCTGCCCACCCGTGCTGGCCACGTTGTCTGAAGGAGAAACAAACTCTGTTTCAGGGTTAATGTTACGGCAACAGAAACTGACGGCTACGTTTTCTTTTTATTTCTTTTTTATACAGATGAGGAAAGTGAGGCTTAGAAAGGGTCAATGACTCACCCAAGGTTGCAGAGCTAGCAAATGGCTAGGCTGGACTTGAACACAGGCCCCATCTGATTCCAGAGCCTATGCCGTGAACCACTACACGAGCTGCCTCCTCTCTGGGTGGCCTCCAGAATGGGGCCCAGATTCCTTGGCTTGGCATTCAAGGCCCTCTGAGGCCTGTGTCCCAGCCCACCTTCCCACAGCCACTACACAAGCCCTGCACCAGCACATCGGTTACTCCTGTTCTCTCCACCTCGCAGGTTTCTGCCTCCGGGGCCTCTCTGTGGGCCAATGCCTGGCCCACTGGCCTCCTGCGCTCCCTTCCACCATCTGATTTGTGCCCAAGGCTCAGGCCTAGTCCCCTCTCACTGTGGAGCCTTTCCCGATCTTCCCACCCTTCCTCAGCCGAGCTCTGGAGCCGTCATGCCCGCGGTCACTGGACCCTGGACTCACGCTCTGGCAGGGGCCTCTCTCTTCTTAGGCATCATGATCAGCCTGAAACCTAAGAAAGGCCTTTCTCCCGAGGTCCCATTCACACAGCAGCCTCTAAAGGGGGTGCTGCACTCGGGGGGCACGAGACGGTCCACTGGGGCGTGAGAAAGTGTCAGAACTGGTGTTTCTACCTGTTCATCTCCACCCTGTAAACTTTGTACATATTTGCATATGTTTTAAAATGCACAGACCATATTTGCATAAACACATGTGGCCCCTTGGGATGGGGACCATGGGTTACACTTCCTGGACTCCCTCAAGAGGCCAAATAGAGCTCCTAGCAAACAGTCGGTGCTCAGTACATACTTTAGTTATGCCAGACAGAGAGGTATGGAATGACTTAGCAGGAGATGGAGGCACGTGTGCACACATACACACACCTGTGCACATGGTGGGAATGACTTGCCCTCGCAGCCCTGAGTCCTTGCGGGGACGGGGGCCCCTGTCCAGTTGAGAGAAGCTGACAGGACATGGGGAGGGATGTGGGAGGAAGGGCTCCTGGATGGGCATGCTGGGCGGTTTGCTGAGCAGCCAGAGTGGAGAGGGGCAGGAGGAATGAGAGGAACCGGGCCTGGAGCAAGGCCAACGTGCAAGCAGTGTGCAGAGTAAGCGCAGAGAAGCACCTCAGGCTGAAGACCCTGATGAAATTCCTGAGCAGCGTGGGCTGGGGGAGCAGCCGTAATAGAGAGAAGTCCTGTTAAGGTCTGTGGCTGCTGACAGGCGGGCAACACAGGGCATGAGAGGGGCCGGGGAGGAGGCAGCTGGGAGGGGCCCTGTGGGGATGGAAGCCTGTCCCATCCAGGCCTGGCCCCTGGGCCAATGGCGCAGGGCGTGGCAGGGCTCATGGGGGCCACAGCCTGGCCTGGAGCCTCCTCCCTCCTCCCCTTCTCAAGCTTTCCTCACTCCTGGCCCATGTCCCTTCCTTCTAAGACCAGCCTCAGCCAGGAAGGCCCTAGGCAAAGGGCTGTGGGCGTCCCAGATCCCTCTGGAGTCTCCTTCCGGCCTAGGCTCCCCTGAAAGCATGTACGCCCCTCGCACGGAAGAGGAATCACTATCACGCTAGAGCCGGAATACGACTTTCTTCCCAGGTCACCACTCATACAAGAGCTTTCACCTTTGTAAATTTCTATTGTTTGGTGTACGTTTTATGATGTCCATGCTAGATTAGTAGGATGATCACGTGTACAATTTCTAAATAAATACTGCCTATGGGAGGTGTGTGTGCACACGCTCTTCGCAGGGTGCAAAGGAGTGATCCGAAAGCTTAGAGACCACCGACTTTTGTAGCCTCATCATTCTTAGGACACAGCAGGAGAGGGCGCAGCAATGTTTGCTTCTGTTCTACAGATGGTGTCCTTCCCAGGGGTGTACAGCCCAGGCAGAGCGGTGGGTCTGGAGGAGCCATGCGTTCCAGGGACTCACCTCGTCCTTGTCCACCACCTGGATGAAGAGGGGGAGGGCAAAGCCGACCTGTGCCAGCTCAGTGATGGCCACGCTGTACTCAGAGCTGTTGAACTCTGGGGCATTGTCATTGATGTCAATAACCAGGATGTTGAAGGTCGTGGTGACTGTGGCATTGGATGGGGTGCGGTCATCATTCAGCTCTGTGCCCTGCAGATAGAGGACAAACACCCTGGGGATGAAGGTGGCCATAATCACAATAATAGCTATCACTACCAAGGCTTCCCAATGAGAAGCACTGTGCTTTATGTGAATTGTTCCATCCAATCCTCACGACAACCCCAAGAGGAGATTCTATCATTAGCATCCCCATTTTACTGACCCTCATTTTACCAATGAGGAAACTGAAGCTCAGAGAGGTTAAGTAACTTCACAAGGACAAGGACACACAGCCACAGTAGATATCAAACTCAGGCTGTAGCATGCTAGAACCAAGGGGATGAGGTGAAGTGGGGATGACCAGACAGATCTGAGGGCTTGTCAAGGGGCAAAGGGAGAGTCTTTATTCAATTTGGCTGATGATGAAACCGAGGCCAAGAATTTTGTGCTAGCAGGTAGTTAAAACTTAATTCAGTATCTGCTATGGACTGAACACCATGCCAGGCACCATGAGGATCTGGGTAGGACTCAGCAATAGATGGACTAAGATGCCTGGGGGCTCAGTCTCTGCACCAGGGCCCCCGGGCTCCAGAATACCCATTCCCAGTTCCGACTGCAAACTTCGCGACCAGAACCTCGGGCGAGAGGCCCAGGACTAGGTGTCTGTCACCAGTTCCCTGGGCATTTGGATTCACAGCCACGTTTGGGAAGTCACCTCACATTTTATATAAAGATGGACAAAGTGGGCTCAGGGTCCCACAGTGAGTTGGGGACAGTGTTGGGACTGAGGAGCAGGTCTCTCATGGAGCTGCCCGCTCTGCAGGAAGGGAGCAGAGACCCGAGGGGAGGCTGAGGGGGCCCGCGGGCTTGGCACTGGGTGGGGGAAAGGCAGTGTTAGCAGCCTCACGTGTACAGCGGCTGAAGAGGAAGGAGCCAGAGGGCGAGTGAGGGCCAGTCAATCCATTGCTGCCGCAGGCCCTCTCAAGGTCAAGGAGAGCAATTAAGGGCCAGGCTGGGCAGCACCATCCTCCCCACGCCGAAGGAAGGGCCTTGTTCCCAGAGCCCTTCTCCTCACAGTCCTTGTGCCCCCCACCCCCGCCCCCACCTCAATTGATGGCTGGGGCTGGGGAGGACCTTATGGCCCAAGCAGGATCCATACCCTAAATGGGTTTCCCAGGGAATGGCTCCACAAGTCACTGATTTTAATTAAAACCAGCCATGAGTGGCAGGCGGTTGCAGCTCCACCACACCTCCTGGGTGGGGACCCACTGCACTGCTGTTTCCTACCCAGGTAATAGCCCCACAGAAGCTGTGAGAACTAGAAATGGGACAAAACCCCAGAAATGGTATAAACCTAGCCATCTGAGGTGGCTACAACAGAGAACGTGGCATCACGGATAGCAGTGAGGACCATGGGGTAAGCACCTGCCATGTGCCTCCTCGTCCCTAATATGGGGATAAAAGTCCAGATCCTATATGGTCTCTGATAATGGCTTGAGCACCCAGCCAGCTCCCTGACACAGCCTACACGTGAGAAGCGTTCTTCCTTCACGACAGGGGCCTTGGGCATGAGTCCTGGGAATAGTGCAGGCTGCGAGACGCCTCCTGGAGCACTGCTGGAGGCTGGCCCCATGGCGTGGGCATCCCCTCTCCATGTGATGGAGGTGCCCGCTGCCTGGCTCTCACCTTCACCGTCAGGATGAAGCCGTGGCTGTACAGGGGATTTTCCCGGTCCAGTAGGCCGTTCAAGGTCAGCGCTCCGCTGATGTAGTCCAGGGCGAAGATACTGTTGGTATTCCCTGCACGAGAAAGTAACATTCCAGGTATGACTGGGGCCCCGGGCCAGTGGACATGGGGCTGGGGCCAGGGCACCTCCCTGGGCGTTAAGGATGATCAGTAACTTAAAACAGATGCCAGCTCCAGCAGTGATGGGGAGCGCTCTGAGGACACGGCCCAGGCAGTGGCAGCGATGATTCATAGAAAGAGAACCTTATGTCCTTTCAGTCTTCCTCCCATCTCTCTAAGTCAGGAGAAAGTCTTGGTTTGGTGCTAATATGTGTCTAACACCACTCTAAGTCTTGCTTGTTCTCCTTTTTAACAAAGAGAGAGCAGGCTTCAGGTCCAGAGCCTTCCAAAGGGAGCAGCACCCAGGTAGGACTCAGCATCCGCCATGGTCTGAACATTGTGTCCCCCCAGAATTCACACGGTGAAATCCTAAGCCCGCACACAACGGCACTAGGAGGGGGGCCCTCGGGCGGTGCCTAGGTCATGCAGGCGGAGCCCTCACCAACGGGCTGAGTCCCCGATAACAGACCCCAGAGAGCTCCCTCGCCCCTTCCACCAGGCGAGGACACGGGAGAAGGCGCTACCTGTGAACCAGACAGCCGCCCTCACCCGGCCAGGCCCAGGCCCTCTGATCTTGGACTTCCAGCCTCCAGAGCCGTGAGATATCGACTTCTGATGTTTGTAAGCCACCCGGTCTGCGGTCTTTTGTTATAGCAGCTTCAACGGACTAAGGAAGAAACCTCATTTTGCTTCCTTTCTACTTATTTTTAAGGTCATTTTCTATTTTATTCTAATTTTCTATATTGCAGTGATACAAAGTTTCCTCTTACAAAAATTATAAGTTAACAAATAACTCAATTTTAAGAATAAGTATTTATTTTAAGTACTTATTAAAATTTAAAGCACGTATTGGCAAAAATCATAGACAAAAGACACTGGCTCAGACAGAGGCCTGTGTGCACCCCTCTCCCCGACCCACTTTGTTTCATGCTCCCCCTGCAGGCTCCGCGAGCGCTCACAGCGGCTTCCTCAGGTTCCCCACATCACTGTGTTCATTTCCGCCTCCTCATCTTTCAGTGTCGCCTTCCTCCCACCCGGGCCAGCCCTCCTCCGCCTCCTCCAGGAAGGCGTCCTACCTCCAGGCTGACCCCTCCAGCCCCACAGGCAGCAGACACTGTTCTGTACATTCTCCGGTTGCTTCCTGTGTGTTCATGTGATCTCTCCACCCAGCCTCAAAGCCCCCTGAAGACTGGGGTCTTTCAGACTGTCCCTCCGGGGACCTGGCCAGCGTTGGCACACTGTGGCAAGCACGCTCCTGAAGGACGGCTGCTCCCAGCCCACCTGGGCCCAGCACTTGCCCTTGTGCCCTTCCCACCAGGCTGTGAGCTCACCTGGGAAAATCCCAGTTCCACTCTTCCCTCTTCCTCATCAAGGAGTGTGTCAGTTCATTTACACGCTCAGCCATCCCCTGCACAGGCCATCCTATGACCAGGCCCGTGCTTGGCACTGCGGGGGATGCTGATGCCAGGCTGCCAGGAATTCTGACCCTGAAGCACTTGCAGTCTGGTATGGGAGCTTCGACACCCACAAGAATCAGCATCTCTGAGTTCACAGCAGAGTGAGGCTGGTTACACACGGGAAGGCTCAAGGAAGGAAAGCTTCACGGAGGAGGTGGCAATAAGTCCCTACACCACTGTCTAGCTGTGTGACCTTGGGCAACTTACCTAACTCTGTGTCTTCATCTCCTCATCTGTAAAATGGGGATAATGGATCTACCTCAAAGAGTTCTGAGAATTAAATGAGTGTGAAAAAAATATATACATACAGGCTTGGAACAGTTCCTGGCACAAAATAAGTACTCAGCAAGTGCTGTTTGAGCTGGGCCTGGAGCATGGGCAGGCTTGGGGAGGGGGGTGGGTGCACAGTGATTCCATAGGAGGGAACTAACACCAGGCCTTCCACATACATGGAAGCTGCTGTACTCCTGGCTCCTCCCCCTGCTGGCTCTAAAGGGAGCTGCGCACAGTAGGGGCACATATCATCTCTGGATTACCTGGAGCAAAAGCAGAGGGGAGAGCACTTCCTCTTCTAGCTGTAGACTGTGGGACAGGGGCTGGTCTGAGAAGCAGCCCATTTCCACCCACATGGTGGCTGGAGGCTGCTCCCGCCCCGTCCTCCCAGCCTGCTGCAGGGGTGGCTGAGGCAGGCGAGAGCTTGCTGATGACTGCAGAGCCTGTTCAGGTCTCCTGTCACTCTCAGACTGTGGGCTTTGGGGACTCTGACAGAGGGCCAGTGAGGGGACCTCACTGCAGCCTCCCATTGCCTAAGGCTTCCTGCCTTCTTGCTGTGTCTGTGCAGTGAGGCGGCCAGGGCGGCAAGGGGGCACATGCACACAGATAGACGGGAGTGTCTTTAGTGGGGAATTCCGCCGCTGGGGAAGGAGAGGAGGGACGCTTTCATCATGAGCCAATCCCCCCAACAAATGAGTACTGAGCTCCCGCAAGGTGCCAGGGACACGTTCAGGTGAGGGATGCAGCCCTCAACCAGGTGTTGGCATTACGGGGAGATCGGTGCTGAGGTGGGTGAAGCACAGACATCGCAGGCCCTTTGGGGGTGGGATCCTCTGAGCCCCTAAATGCTGAGCTGAGGGGCGGCCCTGAGGAAGACCTCAGAGCCTCTTGCACCCACCCCCTCTCCCACCACACAAGACATGGGCCCCTCCCCAGCCCCCATGGCCGGCACCTCATCATTCTGGATTTTCATATGAATTTATTCTCCCAATAAAGGAAACTATCAGATGTTTAACTAAATGTGATTCAATTTTCATCTTCGTAAGGTTTTCCTATAAATCATTCACAAACCAGAAGCCCCTTGTTGAGCGATGTGCTTTGGTTCTTGGGCTGGACAACGGGCTTATCTACCCTGGAACTCACTTGCATCTCCCCCTCAGCACCTTCGCCCTGCTCGTGGCCAAGCTGCCTGTCCCCAACCCAGAGTCTGTCCCCAGCACATAAAACACCCCTTCCCCTGACCTAGGCATTTGCCCAACAAGCCTGCAGGCAAATACCCCCACTGGTACACATGCAAACTCGGGGACCCTCCCCTGACACACACACATGCACACACACACACACACACACTTCTTTTTCACATATCTATCTGCGTGGAGTTCAACCCTCCAGCCTCCCGCCAAGTATGAATCACTAACTCCCAGGACCAACACCCAGAGAACTGACAAGGCCACCTGAGTGAGGCACTGGCCCTGATGTTCCTACTGTCACCATGGCAACATAAGCAGTCACTGGGATGCTGGCTGGGGGGCCAGTAGGGGAGCCCTGTGCCCCAAGCAGGGAGGGCGAATGGTGGGTCTCACTCAAAGACTGATTGATTGATTAGTTCACTCTTCCTTCGAGTTCCTAGTGAGCACCTACTGTGTGCAAGGTGCTGGAGAATCATAGAGAACTGAAGGTTCATGCCTTCAGTCTCACAGTAAAGATCGACATTTATGACATAATCACACCATTGAACACATAAGTCCTTGTGAGCTAAAGTGCCTGAAGAAAAGCACCATGGAGTAGAGAGGTGGTTAAGATTACGCCTTCTGGAGGCAGACCGCATGGGTTCAGATCATGGTTCTGCTACTTGCTAGGTGGGTGGACTTGGTCAAGTTACGTAACATATCTGGACCTCAGTTTCCTAGTCTGTAAAACAGGGGTACCAACAGTCCCCAGCCCCAAGCGTTGCTGTGAAGATTAAATGAGTTAATACAATGCTGGCACATAGGCAGCTCCCCACAAAGGTTGGCTGCCTGTGCTTCGCCAAGATGATGCCACCGTGGTCCCCTCCTCCATCCCACCCTCAGTCAGGGAGCCTGTGCCCAGAGGTATCTGCTCAGCAGGAGCACAGTCAACCCCCTCCTCTTGCCAGGACAGCCTCAACCAAGGGCCATGTGTACAAGGTGGTGGCTCTGAGGCCAAGGTCCAGAGCAAAGCCCTTAGTCCACAGGGCATTGCAGCCAGGGCTCTGGCCTCTGCTCTTACGTCACTCACCCCTCAGGATGAGTCATCACTTCCTTGCTTCTTCCCTTATCCCCCTCTCCCACCATCCTCCCTTGGGGGTGGGGAGGCTGTGGGTTTGGCAGCCACACAGACAAAAGTTCCTCTGCTATCCTGGAAGCAGATACCACCACGTCAACCCTCTGGTCTCCCAGACATCCTTTATGCAAGTCCCATGGGGACTGGCCGGGGAGGCTCACGGGACGCTTCTCACCTGTTCAGCCCCCATTGCTGAGCAGAGGGCAGCTGCTTCCCCTGGGCTGACAGGTGCTGTCCCAGGTGTGTATGGAGATACCCGGTAGGGGAGGGGTTCTGGGGTGGCGTCGGGTGGCACCTCGAGCGCCCTAAGGCTTCTGGGAGCTGGTGACTTAAAGTGCTCACACAGGTCATTGCTGGTCCCGCTGGCTCTTTGGGGGCATTTACCTCCTCTGGAGTTCCAGGTGTCAGGACTTCAGATTTGCAAGAATGAGGCTGCGAGCCTGTGAATCAAGCCTGCCAAAGCATGAAAGGCTGCCAAAGGAGTCGCAGCCTTCTTTCTCCTATTTATTAAAAACAGTAGCTACTATTTAGTGAACATGTACAAATGCCAGGCACTGAGCTAAGCTGTTGGCAAAATTATATTACTTAGTCTTCACAATAACAGTATCAGAAGATATCCCGTGTTAAGTGTGAGGAAGCAGGCTCACAAGAGACGTGAGATAACGTGTCCCAGGCCACGTGACCAGCACATGGGCAGCCGGGGCTTGGATTGGTGTCCCTCTTTCCCTCTCTGCAGGCATTGGCCCTACACACGTTTGCACTCCAGCTGTACCTGGATTGTGCTAAGGGACAAGGGAACCAGGTGAGACAAATAAGAGATCATCCTTCACAGAATGAAGTGGCAACAAAGCTGCTTTTTTCTCAAGAGGGAGTCCCAGCTAAAAACCATTATACATTCTGGAAAGTTCTGGATAAATTCCTCCATGACAGGATTTTATGTAGCAGCAGCATGTCCATGTGGCAATGTCTTCTAGGCAGGGAGGGCCCACAGTGGGGACTAGAGTGGGAAGGCAGGCTGCAGATAGGAGCTGTCAGCATAAAGGGGGTGACACACACAGGCACTGGCAAGGCAGCTGCAGTGAGGACAAGCAGGAAAATCTAGACAGCCAGGCAGTGGTCAGAGAGGAGGTGGGAAACCAGCACAGGGCCAGGAGCCTGGAAGCAGGAGAGGAGGAAGTTCTGAGTCAGAGATGGTCAGCAGGGTTAAACAGTGCCGAGAGAGAGAGGCTCCGGAGACGGGAGATCCAGCGAAGGCCCCCGCTGGGATCTTCAGATGCCCCCAGAGGTCAGACTGTGAGATCCTGAGGGAAGGTGGGGCCCGTAAGTGGGGACAGTGAGGGCAGGTAAGCCTGCGGGAGTTTGGTGTGAAAAACAAGAGAGGCAGAGTGGCAGCTAGAGGGCGCAGCAGAGTCAAGCAAAGGACTTCTGTGTCACACTATGGTCAAAGATGGGGAGGAAGGGGGAGACGGAACCAGGACGGGAGGGGGTAAAGGGGGGTAGGTGGTCAGACTTGGGGAGCGGAGGAGTGGTTCTCTTTGAGTCGTGGGGGGCTTCCCCTCCCAACTCCTCGTTCCTTCGAGGCTGGCAGGCACTCCCCTTCCCCAGGCGCCCCTCCTCCTGGCCCCTGCCAAATCTCATCACTCTCACATCTTGTCCCCTTGTTATCTGGCAGGCAGCATCCTGACCCGTGGCAAAGCTGGGTCGGGGTGAAAAGCAGTTTAGAGCGGCTGATGGTGCGTGTGGGAACACAGGTTGATGACTTTCAATTGCTTTGTCTGCTCCGCTGGGCTAACGGCGACCACTCTCGCTGCCCTCCGAGTTAAAGGAAAACCAAGGGCTCCCTCCTGGGCCCTTCCCATTCTTAAGGTCCACCTCCAGCATCTCCGGCCTCAGGAAGCCCATCCTGGAGGCCGTGTCCTCTGTCCCTCTCCGAGCCCCGGTGCAGGGCGGGCTGCCTCCGAACTGCCCCGTGGCGTGGGGCTTCCCTGGTTCTCATGCCCAGAGACCCAACACAGCCTTGAGGATAAGGGCTGGGGTCTCTCGCTTCTGTCCCCGGTGGTACCCAGACACAGCTCATTACCTATCTGTTGCATGCCGAAGCATTAGTCAGACTCGGGGCCCCGGCATCCACCCACTCCAACGCCAGCCACTCAGTGGAGGCAGGAGGCTGAACGAGATGACCTGTGGGACCCTGATCCCTCAGCCGGCCTCTGACTTGGTCGCCGCGCCCTCCCCTCGTCCAGATCCAGGGACACTGGCCAGAGCAGTGAGTGGAACTGGGATCTGCCCCGCTTCCCTCTGGTGGTCTCTCTACTCAGAGTCTCTGTCTGCAGTCTATTGCATCGACACCCAGGTGAGGACTGCCTACTGTGCACAAGCTCACAGGATGAGAAAAGACGTCGGCACCAACAACAGATCTGCCACTTAGCGGCCGTGAGACCTCCTGCAAACCGCTAACTCCTCTGAGCCAAATTCCTCATCTGTAAAGTGTGGATAACAGTTCCCACTCACTGGGCTATGTGAGGACCAGGCGTGACCATGTATGTAAAGCACCCATTGTGGTGCCTGGCACACAGTAGGTGCACGTTTTGGTCCCTGTTCCTTCTTTTCCTGCTCTGCCTGCTTTCTGAGAAGAAGACTCAAACCAGGCTATTCCCAACTGTGGCCCATCTCATCCAGAACAAGCTGTGAGGGGCTCTCCCCACAGCAGCCAACGTGTATTGTGCTGGAACTGTGCAAAGTGTTTCGTGTGCATATCTTTCTCAATTTTCAAAAACCCCCATGAGGCAGGGTACTATTATCCCCATTTCTCAGATGAGGAAACTAAAGCACAGAGAACAACTCCCACTAGGTCATTCAGGTGGTGAGGGGTGGAGCAAAGACTTAAACCCAGCTCCCACTGAGCTGGAGTTCCTGTGCTACCCAGAGGCCCGTGGGTTTTCCTTGCCCCCCGCTAGGGATGCCCAATAAACAGCCACATGTGTGCAGCCTGGCCGTCCGGGCCAACGGGGCAGGCTGGCCTGCAGGCCCATCACTGCCCAGGAACTCTGACTGGCGTGGGGCTGTATCACTGTATAAGGGAAATTGGGAAATCAGTCTGAGATCTGGGCTTTGGGCAAGATAGCTTATGAATTAAACATTGTTACTCAGCCGCCTGCTGACAAAGGGGCCGTGTCCTGGGTGGTACCTGGGCTGGGCTGCATTCATCAGCTCCACGGTCAACATATGGCAACCAGCGGTGTGGGTTTCCTCGGCTTTCAACCAGAGAAGAGACGCAGGCTGAGAGCTTGCTGCCCCTCTGAGGGACCCTCGAGGAGTGGGGTTAGGCCTCCCCCTCCCCAAAGCTTTTCCCGAAGCCATCTGGAACCCTCTCGCTGCAGATCTTTGCTGGGGGCCTCGCCTGCTTTACGCACTCAGCTCAAATGTCACCTCCACAGAGGAGCCCTTCCTCCTCACGCCGCGGTCCCACCCTCACCCGTCTCTCTCTACCCTGCTACGCTGTTTTCTTTCTTTCTAAGCACTTCCACTTTCTGAACCTCTCTCTTCTTCTGTGTACATGTTTGCTTCTTGTCTGTCTGCCCCCCCCAAGAATGTAAGCCCCAGGAGGGCAGGGATTGGCTTCCCCGAGTGCCCAGCTGCTACACAGCAGGTGCTCAACCAACGTCCTCTGAGTGAATGAACGAATGGACTGAAGCAGGGACGTCTGGGGGCCATTCTGAGGCCAGGGTGAAAGGCCATAGGTCAGAAGGGTCCTGGATGACTTACAAGGTCACACATCATGAGACCATAATGTGCCAGGGCCCTGAGGAGGGAGCAGCCAGTTAGCAATTCCGGTTGGGGCTAGCCTACCCTCCGATGCGCCCACAGTGCTCTGCTGTCTGAGCTGAGCGCGTCTCAGTTAATCACAGTTATTACTGTCCACTCAGGGGGAGACAACCTCCAAGCCGCTCAGGTAGGTGTGAACTGCAGCCTGCTTGTCCCGCTGGCGGTTCACAGGACGACGGTTCTCATCAAGCTCACTTAAACCAACAAGTGATTACCTCTCCTAATAAGACCGCAAACTGGACTCTGATTAATTTGCTAATAACCGTCTCCAGTTTATGAAACATTAACCTGAATAGCCAAGGATAGTAAAACCTATTATGCTAGGGTTGCTAAGGGTCAAGCCATGCCCCTTACCCACAGCAGTGCCTGGCTCCCTGGATGGGGAGCCTCAGACCGGCGGCCCCTGGTCCTCCGAGGACACTTTAATGGGGATTGGCAAGACCTCACCAAGGGCTATGGCTTGGATCAGGATCTCCCCGTTTGCTGAAGAACCTTCACTCTGCAACTGAGGGAATCTCTCTGAAGGGATAATCCTGGATGTGCCCACAAATGCAGCTGCCAGGATGTTCACCACGATGCTGGTTAGTAAGGAAAACTGAGAACAGCCTAAGTGTCCCACAGCGGGGAGCAGTTAAATAAGCTATGGGGTAGGCTTCGGTCAGCCACCAAAAATAATGCTGCAGGAAGAAGCTGGTGACTTGAAAAGACAGATGTTGAAGACACGTTTTTCTTTAAAGGAGTCACAAAATAGCATAGTTCTGTAAGACTTTTTTTTGTTGTTGCTGAAAAATATATGCAAAGAAAAAGAAATGAAATGTTAACAAAACGTTACAAAGATTATCTGAGTGGCGATGCTTGAACGGGGCTCTCATCACAGCACTACTGACATTCGGGCCAGACGAGCCTTTGCTGTGGGGACGCGATGCACCCTATGACATCTAGCAACGTCCCCGGCCTCCAACCCCTACATACCAGTAACACCCCTTCCCCTACCTGTGACACCAAAGATTCTTCAGACATTGCCAAATGTCCCTGGGGGGGCGGGTGGCACAGCGGTTCCTAGTTGAGAACCACTGCTCCAGAACCATTTCGACTTTTCCCTTTTAACTTATTTGAATTATATTTGTTAAAAAACAAGTTAATATGAGTTCATTTAAAGAATAATCTCCAAAGTTCTAGAACTAGACAGTGGTGATGGTTGCACAACATTGTGAATGTACTTAATGCCACTGAACAGGACACTTTAACGCAGTCAGTGTTATGCCATGTATATTTTACCACAAAAAAGGTCCCCGATGTTTGATGATCCGCGTCTGTGTTTTCAGCTGGGGCCAGGTGCAGACTGACTTGGAAATGGATTTGCTCTAGTGAGCAATTCTTCCTCTACCTGGTTACCAGCGGCACTAAAGACAACTTGCTGAACTTAATCTCCCTGAGGACGGGGACCTTTCCTGCCCTGGCCGCTGCCACGTCAGCCAGGACAAAGGAAGGAATCTGCTCACAGAGGGTCAGCAAGGCTCTGGGGAGGCTGAGCAGCATGAGATGAAGTCTCTGCTCCCAAGGGACGTCCAGTCTGATAAAGAAACAGGCCCTGTGAGGGCAGCGCCCAGCCCTGCTGAGGGCGGCCCACGGGGCTCGTGCCGGGGCCAGGAGGGGTCGGGCTCCTGCAGCGGGGACTGGGAGGGCAGGCTGGGCAAGTACAGGGAGGCAGAGGGCAGTCCTGTCAGGGGCTAGCACGAGGACGGGGGTGGGGGGGGGGGTGTCATCATTCCACAGCGTGGGAGCCAGCAGGAGCACAGAGTTCAGGAAGTGGTGTCAGGAGTGGCCAATGCCCGGAGGCGGGAGCCTTGAATGCCAAGTAAGCAGTTTGCACTTTCATCCTCGGGGGAGTCCCTGGAGGTAGGAAGACCTGCTGATGCTGAGGGCGTGGACTGGGCGATGGCAGTGAGAAAAGAAGCAAGAACAGGGCTGTGACGGCGGGCCCACTGTGTGTCGGGCAGGTCCTGGGCACTTCACGTGTGTTAGTCAATTACTCCTCACGGCACCTCCACGTGCAGGGCGTCAGCAACAGCAGCATTATTCCCATTATTATCACTATTCCCATTTTACAGGTGAGAAAACTGAGGCACGGGGGGATTAGGTGATTTGCCTGAAGTCCCTCTGCTGGGAAGTAGCAGATCCAGGACTCCAGGCCAGGCTGACTGGCCAGAGATGGGGACGACCTTGCTTTTGCCCGTTGGCAGAGTGCTCTTCATCTTTGTTCATATGAACGAGCTCACTGGATTCTCAAAATGCCCTGAGGCCAGCACGGCTACCCCATTTATGAGACGGGGAAACTGAGGCTCAGTCAGGGAAGTGACACACCCAGGGACACGTGGCTGCTGAGTGACTGTGCTAGGATTAGGACAGGGTCTCTCAGGTCTCAAAAGTCCCCCATGGTCGCCGTGGTCTCTCCTGAGTGGGGCGGCTACTCCCTCGGCCCTAGGGGCTGGAGGCTGGCCAGGAGACCAGCAAGGTGAGGCGGAGGAAGGCAGAGGGCAGCAGATCCCTCCGGGACCCACCTGCTCACTGGCCTGCAGCCTGGTTATACCTCCAGGGCCTGGGGCAGGTGGGCCCAGAACACCCATTCCCACCCTCACCGGAGCGCCCCTATGGGCCGAGGGTGGGAGCCGAGATGCGCCGGTCCTCAGCCTGTCCCCAGAGGGCGGCCCGCTCTGCCCACAGCGGGCCGGCTCACATAACTCACCCGAGGCTTGGCACTCCAGAGGGCGTCAGGCGCTGGGAGATTTACGGGCTCCGATAAAGCCATCTCAGTCCTCGCATAAGAGGCGTTTGATATTTGATGATCTGAAAGGCCTTGTCCAGAGGGGGAGTGTGAGTGGGGGAAGGAGGAGGGGAGACACTTAAGAAAACAAAGAGGATAGTGATCAGATGCCCAAGGAGACGGAAGCACGAAAGGGGGGTGCGTGCTGTCCGTCATCCTGGCTGCAGTCTCCCCCGCTCCAGCACCTCTGCTCTGACCCAGCAGTGGATATGGAAAGACAGGACCAGGGGACGGGGCTTCTTAGGGGATGGCGGCACAGAGACCACCGACCACACTGCTGGGCCTCTCTGTACCAGGCACAGGTCGGGGGGCGTGGGTAATGCCCCCAGGGAGCCCACCATCTGATGGGGAAGCCTGGTCACCCGCAGGGGAAGGACAAAACACATGTACAAGGAAGAACTCATAAAGGAACTTGACATGAGGTTAGGAGACTGGATTAGGCTTGTGGGCTTGTGGGCCTCTCTGAGCCTCAGTTTCCTCATCGTGGGTGAGAATACCTGCCAGACTCCCTGGCCTCTTTGGAGGTTCAATGAGATAATGGATCTGAAAATGCTCTACAAACTGTGAAGTGCTGAGTGGATGTCAGGTATGTATCAAGAAGGTGAACCAGTTGTCTGGGCAGGTGGAAGGAAGTAGCACCTGGAACTGGATGACGTTAGAGAGAAAAGATTGTGGAGAAGGGGGTGGGGTGCGGTGCAGCGTGGTGGCAGGCACACACTGACGTCCGTGGGACGAGGAGGCCTGGCGCCCCGGAACCTTGCCTTCCAATCCTATTTCCCAGGGTCCAACCTCGTGCTCTAACTGCCGCCTGCTCACTTCCTTGTCTCGTCATCATCGTGATCATGTGGCAGAACCTCGGGCATCAGAGAGCCCTGAGTTTGAATCCTGGCTCCACTACTTCTGGCCACGTGACTAGAGCCTCAGTCTCCTCACCCACCAAGAAGAGATAATAGTGGAATTTGTCCCTTGGGGCTGCTGGGAGGATTCAACGAGAGGACCAGCACGGAGCTGGCAGTGCTCCCTGAGTGGCAGAGTCCTCCCACATCCCCTGTCCCTTTCCCTCCCCGAGTGCTGGTCCCAACAGGCCCTCAGCCGCCCGGCTCCGGCCCCAAGTGCGGCAGGTTCCAGAGCGAATGACTTTCAAATCTGGGAAGGAGAGCCCATTGCACACGCCTTGGGCTGGGTAATTTATGAGTCAAATTGTGCTCCGTCAGGGCTCCGCGGCTCAGAAATAGATGTGGTCGGACGAGGTTCAGGGAGCCAGCCTCAGACACAGTTATCTTCATAGAAACTGGCCACCAGCTGGCAGAGCCGGCCCGGACAACTGACCTTGAGGGGCTCCCTGGGGGCTGCACAGCCCCCTGAGCCTGGCCCCTGCTCTGAGTCCTGAAGAGAGGACAGAGAACGGCCTGGGGCTCAGGAGGACAGCTGGGGACCCTGGGCAGGTTACTTAACCTCTCTGGGCTTCAGGGTCCTCCCCTGTTTAAAAAAGAGGGGACTTTTTGATGGCAGTGTTTTTTCAAGTGTCTTTGTTTTCATAGCAAATCCTCTTATCAGACAAAATCTCGCACAGAAGCCCAGTAAATAAAATAGCCCAAAACAGAGCTAGCTGTCCCAGCTGAGGCAGATGAGGGGGAGTGCTGGTGTCCAGAGGGGCCCTGAGAGACAGGCTGGGGGCCTGGGGTTTCAGGGCACCTGGAAGTCCCCACGGACTCTTGGTTCTAGGATTCCACAGTTGTCTCTGAGCGCTCAGCCAAGGATGCATAGGGCCTGACATCATGCCATCTAGGCTACTCGAGGACCAAGAAACACTGCCTGGGCAGGAGAGGCTCCCGAGGGCCAGAGGATCAACTCCTCTTTGTCTGGATCTGATCTTTTGGAAAGGGGCAGATGTTGTAGTGGCTAGGACCATGACTAAAATCTCAGCATCACTCCTCACAAGCTGTGTGACTGTGGTCAAGTTACTCACCCTCTCTGGGCTTTAGGTCCTTTGGCTGCAAAAGGAGAGGATAATACCTATCTCATAGAGCTGATGAGAAGACAAAAGCGGGTAATGCATGGGGGCTGGCCCCGTGGCCAAGTGGTTAAGTTTGCGCGCTCCGCTGCAGGCGGCCCAGTGTTTTGTTGGTTCGATTCCTGGGCGCGGACATGGCACTGCTCATCAAACCACGCTGAGGCAGCGTCCCACATAACACAACTAGAATAACCCATAACGAGAAATATACAACTATGTACTGGGGGGCTTTGGGGAGAAAAAGAAAAATAAAATAAAATAAAATAAAAAATAAAAAAATAAAAAAAGCAGGTAATGCATGTATTGAGTTCAGCACATCGAAGTGCTCAATAAATACTATTTGTTGTAAATTCTTTCGAGAAAGGAAGGAAACCAGGTATTCGACTCATCGTGTGCTGCGTAAATCTCACTACCACCTCACTGATCCATAAACCGAGGGGGGGGCCCAAAGAATTTGTCCCCAGTCACGTGGCTGGTAAGCAGTTGAGCTGGAATTTGAACCCACAGGCTTACATGCCAAAGCCTGTGCTCTCTCCTGCTCCTCCCCAGACGCACAGCCTCCAGAAGGCCCACCAGCAAAGGCCCAGTCTCCTGAGGTTGGAGGGCTTTCCAGTATCTGGTCAGTGACTCAGAGTGCAACACCAAAGCAGATGTTTCTGGTCAGGGGATGATTGGGGGAAAAAACTGCAGATTTAGTCAAGTATAAAATCCACCCAACAATGTGGAAAAAAAAATCTTGTGTTCTACTGAAAATGAGTCAGAATCATCACATTCACAAGAAAAGATGGCAAATTTGTCCTATGGGGCCCGAGGAAGGTCAAAGTTTCCCAGAGGGTGTCCCCGGGAAATCTGACGCATGGGGTACACAGGAAAGGCCAACTTTAAAAGCGTCTGTGGTCAAATAAATTTGGGAAACGCTGAACAGGTATCTTCACTGCAGGACCTGTCAGAGCCTTTAATGTGCTAATGTGCATTGTGACCTGCCAGGACAAGGATGTTGTGATGTAGTGTCTCTCGAACGCATTTGGCCACAGAATCCTTTTTGCAAAGGTTCTCTTGAGGGGTGGTATTGGAAACCCACTGAGAAAACTGAAGGTATAAAAGGGGCTGTTCCCACAGTTACCCTCCAGTGGGGTCTCTGAGCACATGAGGTAGATGTGCCCAGTGTCCCAGATGGAAGACGGAAGGGTGCTCAGAGCACATCAGGTTCAGACTTTCACTTCTCCCCTGGGAAACTGAGGGTCAGAGACAGGGAGTAAGTTGGCCAAGACCACACAGCAAGTTAGAGGCAGCACTGGCACCAGAAGGGTCGATCTCAATCCTGGCTCGAGTCTGGGTGCCCGACCAGGCCACAGTCCGATGTGGTGGGTCCCTCGGCAGCTTTGGGACCACTAAGAAAAACCATTTTTCACTGCGGAAAATGTCAAAGATGAACAAACGTAGAGACGAGAACGCAGTGAAGCCCAGGTACCCGTCACCAGGCCCGACCGCCCTCGGAGCGCGGCCAGCTTTCCTCTGCTACGCTCGCCGCCCCCCAACCTCTCCCTGGAGCGCTTGGAGCCAGCGCCGGCTCATCCTCAGACGCGGATGCACCTCTGACAGGGACTTCTTACACGCGGCCCAGCAAGCCGTTATCATGCCAGGCGAAACCACCGGCTCCCGAACGTCACCTGAGACACAGACACACTCAAGGCGGTGCTGCTTCTGGAGCCACCTTGGGCTCAGAGGCGCTGACCCTCTCTGCTCAGTGCTCAGAGCCCGAGCGTCCGAGAGCACCGAGAGCGGAAGGCGGGGCCGTCAGCAGTCTCGCGGTTTCACTTCTTAAACAAGAGCCAAAAGAGCAGCAAAGACCAGAAGCAAATGTGGTAAAGTGTCACCAACGTCACCCGGGGGGGACACACGGGGGTGTGACATCAGCCTCTGTGCTGTCCCAAAGATTTCATGGTTCACACTTGCCCGTGAGCCTTGCCCTGCTTCTCTGACGAAGGCTGGGGTCCTGGACAGGTGTGTGTATGTGTGTGATGTGTGTGTATGTGTGTGTGATGTGTGTGTGTGATGTGTATGATGTGTGGTGTGATGTGTATGATGTGCAGTGTGTGTGTGTGATGTGTATGATGTGTGGTGTGTGTGTGTGATGTGTGTGTGATGTGCAGTGTGTGTGTGTGTGATATGATGTGTGGTGTGTGTGTGTGATGTGTGTGTATGT